>NW_018478633.1:0-2508 GCF_002113885.1 Mizuhopecten yessoensis | reverse complement strand
TGTAATTGATGGTAACAACAATTTAATCGCAAACTGAATTATTTATTTCTGATTTAATTAAGCTGTGTTTATATTTTCAAACATTTCAAAGCCTTTATATTTCTCTTATCAAGATAATCTATGTTTATTATGCGATATTTTATGAAAATTGTTAACAGACTGACCATAACCTCGGCTACTTTAATTAAGAATGACAAAAATGTCATGGGGTTCTTTTATCTCATTTATATTCTAGAATTTGACATTGAAGACAGAACATAAATATCATCCCCATCCCCAAATAAAAATGTTTACCAACAGAACGCTATTTCACTCTTTGATAAACAATATCGCTCATTTCATGACATTATTATTTAATTTCTTGACAGAAATATGCCAATATCCCCTGCGTATGGAAGGCATATATCGATAAGCTGTTCAAGAGCCAAATCCTCATAACAGGATTCCTTTTGGATAGAACTAATAATGGACTAATACATAACTTGGCTTCGGTTTTGTACATGAACGACAACAGCTTTGGAAATCGCGTTGAGGAGACCAATCACAACAAAACCAATATGTGGAGCAAAATATTCATCTTAATCCGAATGGCCGTCTTTTTGAATTATAAACTGAAGGATTATTCTGTCACAGTTCTACGATGGGTGTATATTCATATTTAATACATAAGATAAATATTTATCGTATTAAAAAGATAACTGGTATCATTTTATAAATTTATTTATTTCGTTTTATTTATTAATTGAGATTTTTATTAAAAATGGAAAGTGAAAAATCCTAATGTTTGGGTAGAAATAAATACATTTGTTTTTTCTTTTAAAATCATATAATAATGAAAATTTATGAAAAGAATACTCGAAATGAAGGACTCTGGGCACCATAACTCAACCAGGTTCCTGACCTCACTCCACATTTGGTGAAATTCACCATATTTCTTTTTAAGATTTATTAGTTTTGTTTGTTCGTGCTGATAAGCTCCTTTATATAACCGATGAAAGTTGTATATCAAAACATAACTGATAAGAAAAATGATTTATTAAAATGACGCATAACATTATCTTACCTCTTTAAATATTTACATGGTTTACATGAGTACCGTCAAGAGTTGACAATGCATTGATATATTTGATTCAATAAACAAAATCAATTTAAAATAAAACCCATAAAAACAAATTTAAAATCACAATATGTTAATCATACTGAATCTTTTATGGATTTTGTTTTAGGTTAAATAGTCTGCATTTGAATAAACGTTTTCAAAGTATTACAAACAGGTTGAACGCACAGTCAAGCGACATGTTTGACTGGTGTAATAAGAATAAAATGATTCTAAATAGGAATAAAACGAAATGTATGGTTATTGCCACAAAACAGAAACTTAACAGAATAGATGATGCTCTAAGCCTAATATTAGATCAGGAATGTATTAAACAAGTAAAGAGTGAAAAACTTCTTGGTGTAAAAATAGAAAACAGTTTATCTTGGTCAGATCACATAGTATCTGTTGTTTCAAAGAATAACAGTGGTTTGGGTTTACTTCGACGCATCCGTCAATATTTACCACTTTCAGCTAGACTTAAATTTGTTCATGCATGTATTTTTCCCCACTTCATGTACAGTAGCACAGTATGGAGCGGATGCTCTTTAAATCTTCTGCAAAAGCTGTCAAAAGCACAGAAACAAGCTGCAAGATTACTGTTGGATGCTCCATTTGATACACCATCAGTAGAAATGTTTTCTTCATTAGGGTGGTTACCAATTGGCGAATATTTGAAATTCAAAAGAGGTGTTATGGTGTACAAATGTATAAATAATCTAGTTCCAGGATATCTTTCTAATCAATTTAATTTATCTACCAACAGATATACTAGATCAGCAACCCAAAACTCTGTCAAGGTACCCAAACACAGTACCACATTTTATTCAGAACACTTTTTGGTACAAGGGAGCCAGATTTGGAATAATATACCGGTTTAAGTACGTCTCTCTTCCTCCTTGACAAAATTTAAACAAAATATGATTGGTAACATTAAGAATGCGGTTTAATTGTCTTTTATTTTTACTATTATACTTTTTAGATACAGCTTTGATTTGTTTTATTTTCGCTATATTAGCGTGTATTCTGTCAATGTTTTAGCTTTTGCTACATTAGCGTATATGTAAATTAGACAATTTGTCTTTTAATGAAAACCATAATGGGTTAACCACGGAATACGTTTCGTTGCTTCTGTGATAATTTTATTGTAATTGTATTGAAAGACCGTTTAAATTATGAAATAACTGTGATATGAATTGCTGTTTTAGTAAGACCAACAATTATTTTATGTACATTTATTTGCTGTGATACTACTTTGTCTTTTAACTAACCAGTTTTACTAACAGAGGACACTGTGGAAGATTGGCTTTGCTAAACAGGTTTTGTATCCTCAATAAATAAAGTTTATTATTATGTTTTGTTTTGTGGTTTCATTCATAATTCGTGGTCCAGAAGAGTTGCACGATGTCAGA
>NW_018478632.1:0-2508 GCF_002113885.1 Mizuhopecten yessoensis | reverse complement strand
ATCTGTTCTAGCATTCCTTATGCTGGTAAGGTTTATAGACATTGAGGACTGTATGGCCATACTATTCTTGCATTCCTTAGGCTTGTATGGTTTATAGACATTGCAGACTGTATGACCATAATGTTCTAGCATTCCATATGCGGGTAACGTTTATCGACATTGCAGACCGTATGACCATACTATTCTAGCATTACTTATGCTGGTAAGGTTTGTACACATTGGAGACCGCATAACCATACTATTCTAACATTCTTTTTACTGGTAAGGTTTAAAGACATTGCAGACCGTATGACCATACTGTTCTAGCATTCCTGATGCTGGTAAGGTTTATAGACATTGCAGACTGTATGACCATACTGTTCTAGCTTTCCTTATGCTGGTAAGGTTTATAGACATTGCAGACTGTATGACCATACTGTTCTAGCATTCCTGATGCTGGTAAGGTTTATAGACAGTGCAGACCCTATGACCATACTATTTTAGAATTCCTTATGCTGGTAAGGTGAATATACATTGCAGACCGTATGTCCAGACTATTTTAGCATTCCTTATGCTGGTATGGTTGATAGACATTGCAGACCGTATGACCATTCTATTCTAGCATTCCTTATGCTGGTAAGGTTAATAGACATTGCAGACCGTATGGCCATATAATTTTAGCATTCCTAATGCTGGTACGGTTTATATACATTGCAGACTGTATTACCATCTGTTCTAGCATTCCTTATGCTGGTAAGGGGTATATACATTGCAGACTGTATGACCATCTGTTCTAGCATTCCTTATGCTGGTAAGGGGTATATACATTGCAGACTGTATGACCATCTGTTCTAGCATTCCTTATGCTGGTAAGGGGTATATACATTGCAGACTGTATGACCATCTGTTCTAGCATTCCTTATGCTGGTAAGGTTAATAGACATTGCATACCGTATGGCCATACTATTTTAGCATTCCTCATGCTGGTATGGTTTAAAGACATTGCAGACCGTATGATCATACTATTCTAGCATTTCTTATGCTGGTAAGGGTTATAGACATTGCAGACTGTATGACCATTCTGTTCTAGCTTTCCTTATGGTGGTAAGGTTTATAGATATTGCAGACCGTATGGCCATACAATTTTAGCATTCCTAATGCTGGTATGGTTTATATACATTGCAGACTGTATGACCATCTGTTCTAGCATTCCTTATGCTGGTAAGGTTTATAGACAATGAAGACTGTATGGCCATACTATTCTTGCATTCCTTATGCTTGTATGGTTTATAGACATTGCAGACTGTATGACCAGACTGTTCTAGCATTCCATATGCGGGTAAGGTTTATCGACATTGCAGACCGTATGACCATACTATTCTAGCATTCCTTAAGCTGGTAAGGTTTGTAGACATTGGAGACCGTATAACCATACTATTCTAGCATTCCTTATGCTGGTAACGTTTATAGACATTGCAGACCGTATGACCATACTATTCTATCATTCCTTATGTTGGTAAAATTTATAGACAGTGCAGACCGTATGACCAAACTATTCTAGCATTCCTTATGCTGGTAAGGGTTATAGACATTGCAGACTCTATGGCCATACTATTCTTGCATTCCTTATGCTGGTATGGGTTATAGACATTGCAGACCGTATGACCATACTATTCTAGCATGCCTTATGCTGGTAAGGTTTATAGACAGTGCAGACCGTATGACCATACTATTCTAGCATGCCTTATGCTGGTAAGGTTTATAGACAGTGCAGACCGTATGACCATACTATTCTAGCATTCCTTATGCTGGTAAGGGTTATAGACATTGCAGACTCTATGGCCATTCTATTCTTGCATTCCTTATGCTGGTATGGTTTATAGACATTGCAGACCGTATGGCCATACTATTCTAGCATTTCTTATGCTGGTAAGGGTTATAGACATTGCAGCCTGTGTGACCATACTGTTCTAGCATTACTTATGCTGGTAAGGTTTATAGAAATTGCAGACCGTATGGCCATACAATTTTAGCATTCCTAATGCTGGTATGGTTTATATACATTGCAGGCTGTGTGACCATCTGTTCTAGCATTCCTTATGCTGGTAAGGTTTATAGACATTGAAGCCTGTATGGCCATACTATTCTAGCATTCCTGATGCTGGTAAGGGTAATAGATTTTGCAGAATGTATGACCATACTGTTCTAGCATTCCTTATGCTGGTTAGGTTTATAGAAATTGCAGACCGTATGGCCATACAATTTTAGCATTCCTAATGCTGGTATGGTTTATATACATTGCAGGCTGTATGAACATCTGTTCTAGCATTCCTTATGCTGGTAAGGTTTATAGACATTGAAGACTGTATGGCCATACTATTCTTGCATTCCTTATGCTTGTATGGTTTATAGACATTGCAGACTGTATGACCATACTGTTCTAGCATTCCTTATGCTGGTAAGGTTTATAGACAGTGCAGACCCTATGACCATACTATTCTAGCATTTCTTATGCTGGTAAGGGTTATA
>NW_018478631.1:0-2506 GCF_002113885.1 Mizuhopecten yessoensis | reverse complement strand
CTTATTTTTTACATTATTATTTAAGGGAATTAATGGAAAAAAACTGTGGACTGCAAACTAGGACTGAAAAGCATGCCACATATTCAACCTTTCCCACCTTATCGTCTTTTCCTTTATTCTTTCTCAGTCACGGTCCTTATCTTTAGTAATGAACTTGCACAAGTCCCTTTATTATTTCTTCACATGTAGAAATCATATATGATGTGGCTGTATATATATTAGTAGCGAGTGGTGTCAACTGTATGTATACACTGGGTTGTCTGGTAAACAGAGTATGTGACATCATCCGCTCAGAGTGTATGTACCCGTGTTGATACGTTCTGTTATATTCAACATTCTGACTGAGTTGTACTTACATTGTATGACGAAGACCTTGGACCCTCCCATTGCACGAATAAAGCACTCTATATTCCAGGTACAATATTCTTGCTACTGGGTAATAACTTACTGCCCAGTGGTCATTCTTACAATCCAACGTAGAGAGAAGGATCGGTGCTCTGGTATTATATATGTTTATATACATATAAAATATATATATATATAGCTATAGTACATTCTAAATATAAATGTACATGCAGCTTATAGTGACATTACTGCCAGCACTCAAGGAGTAATATATCCCTTAAGTTTACTGTATTGGTGTATTATTGTATTAACTATCATATAATCGTGATTTAATCGACATGGGTACTGGTCAACCCCTTGAATACCGGGGTAACGCTGATGTGCTCAAAGACAGGCGGTCAGTTTTCTGGACCCCCTGGGATCCTGCTATGCATTGCTGTGGCCAAAACACTCCACTACACTATGTATTGTTAATAATAGGTTAGGTTATGCACTTAATAGTTTAGGTTTGATAGGATAATGTATGTATGACTGAATAAAATATTTTGATCTTATTCCATCTCCTGGTCTTGATTTAATATATATGTAGCGGTCTATACTCGGAGGACCAATACCTAGGTGAGTGTGGAAGTTGTATACTATTTAGTGTATGTCTAAGTGAGAGTGAATGTATTTATTGTATTGTATTGTCCCGATTTGTAGGTTTTCGCAAAGTCAAGAGAAATGAAAAACACTGAGCAGCATGTTATATACATGGAACTATTTTATTGTGTGATATCAAATCTATTCAATATCATTAAGATACCCATGATGGTACATGATGCATGAAAAGGACATACAATGTACATACATATATATATATAAGTATACTCGCACATATGCACCAGGCCATATCTTTATATTTTTTAGTCACCCCTGGGGGAACCCCAGTGGGGACTATTAATTTTGGTTTTAGTCCCAGACTTTGACCTCTGTTAGGAGGGCTGTTGTGTATCTTGCTTCTGTCGGAATATACCAAACGCTAATTACAAGCTCTTGGATAACTCAGATATCGATTTCCTTTTTAAACAGGAATAGCATAAAACCTAAAGGCGTTCCAAATTCCCCACGGGAATTACATATAACCTAAAGATGTTCCTAGTATGAATCAGGCACCTTTGAGGTTTCCGAAGGGATAAACTGTCGTATTATAAATTGCTATTGACTGATTTAGATATTTTATGTCTGACCAACGACTACCGTTAATATTTGCGTATAGTGCGCACCTTTTTAAGGGGAAAATGAAGTGTTTAGAAAGGGGTGTACACGATACTCAAGAACAATCCAAAACCAGTCCTTGGTCGCGACAGAGACGTATATAACACATGGCTTTATACGTCTTTGGTCGCGACCTTTTCTCGTAATTTTTTCGAGGATTTTCGGAAATGTTTTGATATATGCTAACAGCAATACAACTGCTAAATTTCGTTGAATAATCCCTGATTGCATTGCCAATTTAACAATTACGAAAAGTTGCAAGTTTAGGTCATATAATACTATAGATTCGGATAAATAAACTCGAGTAAAGTAGGCTCAACTTTTCAGGACGTTACGTTGTGAATTGATAAATACCACGTATCGGGAAACATAACGAAGAATTGCATCGGATTTATTACTTTGTGGTTAAAATGTTGTTCTTGGGTAAAATAAAGTGGCGAAGTTAGCAAGTTTGTGTAGGTCGCAAAGAGTCGAAGTTGCGTGATATTATTAACCGGCAAGAATTAACAAATGACATCCGTGCGAATTGAACCGATAATGATACAAGTTTTGAGTTTGAAAATTAAATATCAACGGGTTCAAAACAGCCAAATACATTCCGATCTTTTCTATTCTAAGGAGCATTGCTGATATCACAATTGTTTGGTGTTCTTCATGTCTTGCGAATTCGGCTGTTGGCAGTCCTCGTCGGAGTGACTGCCTTTAAACGTACAGTACACATTCTGCCGATATCGATGACCGATTCAGTCGGATTTGCAGACGATAAGAAAACAACATGGAAAAGTGTATTTCATAACAAAAAATAGTAGAAGATTTATCCGTATATAAGATTGAATCATTTCTAAAACTTATTGTTGTGAACAACATCGTTATATTCCAATTACCTGTTCTGCCCATGCCAGGT
>NW_018478630.1:0-2506 GCF_002113885.1 Mizuhopecten yessoensis | reverse complement strand
CAGTTACTTACGTGTTCTTTATTTAATACATTTATATTATCTAGTTGCCCAGTTACTTACGCGTTCTACATTTAATACATTTATATTATCTAGTCGCCCAGTTACTTACGTGTTCTATATTTAATACATTTATATTATCTAGTCGCCCAGTGACATACGTATGTTAATCTCATTGATATTTTCAAGTAGCCAAGTGACTTACGCGTTCAATTTTTAATACATGTAAATTATCTAGTCGCCCAGTTACTTACGTGTTCTTTATTTCATACATTTATATTATCTAGTCGCCCAGTGACATACGTATGTTAATCTCATTGATATTTTCAAGTAGCCAAGTGACTTACGCGTTCAATTTTTAATACATGTAAATTATCTAGTCGCCCAGTTACTTACGTGTTCTTTATTTGATACATTTATATTATCTAGTCGCCCAGTTACCTACGTGTTCTTTATTTAATACATTTATATTATCTAGTTGCCCAGTTACTTACGCGTTCTACATTTAATACATTTATATTATCTAGTCGCCCAGTTACTTACGTGTTCTTTATTTAATACATTTATATTATCTAGTTGCCCAGTTACTTACGGGTTCTATATTTAATACATTTATATTATCTAGTCGCCCAGTTACCTACGTGTTCTTTATTTAATACATTTATATTATCTAGTTGCCCAGTTACTTACGCGTTCTACATTTAATACATTTATATTATCTAGTCGCCCAGTTACTTACGTGTTCTTTATTTAATACATTTATATGATCTAGTCCCCCAGTGACTTACGTGTTCCATATTTAACACATTCATATAATGTAGTCGCCCAGTGACTTACGTGTTCTTTATTTAATACATCTTTATTTAATACATTTATATTATCTAGTCGCCCAGTTACCTACGTGTTCTTTATTTAATACATTTATATTATCTAGTTGCCCAGTTACTAACGCGTTCTACATTTAATACATTTATATTATTTTTACCATGTAGTCGCCCAGTGACTTACGGGTTCAATGTTAATCTCATTGATATTTTCAAGTAGCCAAGTGACTTACGCGTTCAATTTTTAATACATGTAAATTATCTAGTCGCCCAGTTACTTACGTGTTCTTTATTTCATACATTTATATTATCTAGTCGCCCAGTGACATACGTATGTTAATCTCATTGATATTTTCAAGTAGCCAAGTGACTTACGCGTTCAATTTTTAATACATGTAAATTATCTAGTCGCCCAGTTACTTACGTGTTCTTTATTTAATACATTTATATTATCTAGTCGCCCAGTGACATACGTATGTTAATCTCATTGATATTTTCAAGTAGCCAAGTGACTTACGCGTTCAATTTTTAATACATGTAAATTATCTAGTCGCCCAGTTACTTACGTGTTCTTTATTTAATACATTAATATTATCTAGTCGCCCAGTTACTTACGTGTTCTTTATTTAATACATTAATATTATCTAGTCGCCCAGTTACTTACGTGTTCTTTATTTAATACATTTATATTATCTAGTTGCCCAGTTACTTACGCGTTCTACATTTAATACATTTATATTTTTTACCATGTAGTCGCCCAGTGACTTACGGGTTCAATGTTAATCTCATTGATATTTTCAAGTAGCCAAGTGACTTACGCGTTCAATTTTTAATACATGTAAATTATCTAGTCGCCCAGTTACTTACGTGTTCTTTATTTCATACATTTATATTATCTAGTCGCCCAGTGACATACGTGTTCTATGTTAATCTCATTTATATTATCTAGTCGCCCAGTGACTTACGTGTTCTTTATTTAATACATTTATATTATCTAGTTGCCCAGTTACTAACGCGTTCTACATTTAATACATTTATATTATCTAGGCGCCCAGTTACTTACGTGTTCTTTATTTAATACATTAATATTATCTAGTCGCCCAGTTACTTACGTGTTCTTTATTTCATACATTTATATTATCTAGTCGCCCAGTGACATACGTGTTCTATGTTAATCTCATTTATATTATCTAGTCGCCCAGTGACTTACGTGTTCTTTATTTAATACATTTATATTATCTAGTTGCCCAGTTACTTACGCGTTCTACATTTAATACATTTATATTATCTAGGCGCCCAGTTACTTACGTGTTCTTTATTTAATACATTAATATTATCTAGTCGCCCAGTTACTTACGTGTTCTTTATTTCATACATTTATATTATCTAGTCGCCCAGTGACATACGTATGTTAATCTCATTGATATTTTCAAGTAGCCAAGTGACTTACGCGTTCAATTTTTAATACATGTATATTATCTAGTCGCCCAGTGACATACGTGTTCAATGTTAATCTCATTTATATTATCTAGTCGCCCAGTGACTTACGTGTTCTTTATTTAATACATTTCTATTATCTAGTCGCCCAGTGACATACGTGTTCAATGTTAATCTCATTTATATTATCTAGTCGCCCAGTGACTTACGTGTTCTTTATTTAATACATTTATATTATCTAGTCGCCC
>NW_018478629.1:1782-2505 GCF_002113885.1 Mizuhopecten yessoensis | reverse complement strand
TGACCTTCAACAAAAATCTTACTTTCATTAGATACCCCTAACAGTATATCTAAAATCCCATGACCTTGGCCTTTTGACATAAGTTCAGTCTCTGATTGGCGCTAGCAGAGACTGCTACTCGTTTGGGGAGTTCCTCACATCCTTGGCCTTATCCTTATTGTTGTGCCAATTTCCCCGGGACCTATTATATCCACCTCGGCCCCGACCTTTGTTGTTTTGACCTGACCTCTGACTATCTTGACCCGACCTCTGACTGTTACCCGAGGATCGATTACCAAGTTTGTCCAAGATTTTATCAAACTTACCCTCTATCTGAGAACTAAGTTTTTCCTCTAGGCTTTTTAACTTCTGGTCAAATTTTTTTTCTATGTCCCCTACAGCTGCAACCTGTTGCTCAGATTCAGCATTAACTACATGCTGGTGTCCCTTTTTCGTTTGACTAGCCCCTGTAGCTGTACCAGTAGAGAAAGTTAAACTTAACTCCTTCTCTACCACCCGGATTTCCCTTAATAGCTCACTGTAGCCTGTCAAGGTGTCATATTTATGACGAGTCTGACTCTTTAGTTTGTCAGAACTAAGGGATGTCCAGAACTTGTGTCGCATCAGGTCATTTTTTGACGACTTATGGAGAGAGCCATTTTCCAATGCTGGTTGTAGCAACGACTCTAGTCTACAGCCAAATGCGGTGGCGGATTCATTTGGTTTCTGCGAAGAATTGAAAAA
>NW_018478629.1:0-1625 GCF_002113885.1 Mizuhopecten yessoensis | reverse complement strand
CACCAGGGTACTGTTTGAAATCTCAGGATCTTCACCCAAGCATCTTATCTCAAACCGCCACTCAGCATAAGACACATCCCCTTTTAAAGGTGGCTCCTCCCCGGAAAACTGGGGCACCTTAGGGATATGGTGTGGGTTGCTGTATACATTTGTTACATTATGGCTAGGGTCATCGGGTGGATAAGACTGGCTAGTTCCCACAAATCTCAATGATCGCTTGGGAGTGCTTTCAGCCCTGGGAACCGGAGGTTCCTCCTCCTCATTTACAGGAATTATCCTGTATTTCCCTAGCTTACCCAAAGCCTCAATCAGCTGGTCCTCACTCATATTGAGCTTACTCTCCGACCCCGATTCCCCCTCTTCCTTAACCTGATCTTCTACCTGCTCTTTAGCAGGTGCTCCCCCGGATGCCATATCTTAAAGAGGTTATCAATTCATAAGCTAGTATCTTAAATATAAATGATCTATAACACCAACTCTCTGTTTTCATTTGTAAGACAATATATATACAGCAACAGTAACTAATTCAAGATATTAATACACTATTAACACCAACAGTATTCCTCAGTCAAATATAGACTAAGCTTGCAGGAATCCAATAAATCACCGTGGTTGGGGAGCCCCCTACCTACAAGTGTATTCACTGGACTTAAAAATGGTCCACCTGCAGCTATACTACAAATATAATTCCTAACAACAATCATGCAATGCTTTAGTGACTAGTCGCTTCATCCAACATCTAGCTAACACAGGATTTGGATGTATGCCATCTTTGTACAGAGAGAGAAGTTGATAATAGGTTTGCGACCTGCTCGTTTATACTGGAGCAAATCACACCTAAAATTAAGCGAGTTTACACCGGACTTGGAATGAACTTCTCGAACATAATTGTTCAAACTCTCAATCCTGTTATCCAAGATAATATCTTGTTTCGCAAATGACTCAGGATTCACATGGCCTTTGTAGGAGTTCCAAACTTGGATGGAATAAGGTGGAATTTCCAAAAATATTAGTTTTACAGACGCAAATTTTGAAACATAAGACACAAATTTGTCAATATAACATTTCAAATAAACAAAACACTCCTCATCAGTATTGTGACTTAAATTAATAAAAGGACCACTCTTTGTAGTGATATCACAAGTACCTAGCCAAATGTACAATACAATAGGACCATTCTTTTTAATAATTTCAGACAGATGTTTTGTAAGCCAAAAATAAGTCTGATCAAATCGAGCTCCTGCTCTATAATGAAATTCAATTTGATAGCCTTAATCCTCAATAATATCAAAATGGTGCTTCAAGGAATACCCTTTACTGCTAGTTAACAAAACTGGTTGGAATTTAAGTGCTTGTGGTCCAGGTGCCAAAATAGGTTTCCCAATAAACTTTCTAAGTTTAATAGCACTCATTTATACCATAAGTATACAGCGAAACTACAAGCATAATTCTGCACAATAAATTGGCAAAAAACCTAGAGAGAATGAACTCTATTATCTAAACTTAATTTGGTATCCCAAACCCTGGTGTACTCATGCATTCAATCAACAATATGTTCGACATTGACATAAAACATCACGTTTATACCTTACCTTCCATTCTGGTGGCGGGAAAGACAGCGTGCA
>NW_018478628.1:0-2505 GCF_002113885.1 Mizuhopecten yessoensis | reverse complement strand
AGTGACAACGAAACAATAACACGCACTAATGAGCATTATAAAAAAGTCCTTACACACAAAGAAAAAAAAAAATGCCGATGAGATCATGATGACAAACATAAAATGTGTACATTCTTGATCAACCTGTATCCTTGGAAACACAATGCTGCAAGTTTGTATGTCTGCAGTCGGCATCTATCACATAAATCTTTATATTCGGAGTAAGTTGTTGGATATCGAATCACATATGACGGGTTAACACAATGTTGGGCTGTTGCTATCAAGAAAAGGAAAATTCTCGGTCGGAAAAATCAAATTTTATACGCCTATGGTAGAGTAGCAGGTCGTCCCTTTTAGTCTTGTTTCAAAAACAGATCGAAGAAAGCAGAGTAAGTCGGAGTTAATGAAAGCATATATATATGGTAGAATTATTTAAACAATAGTTAATGAAGGTTATCACTTGATAGCCTAGCGGCTATGTCTCGTCTTTAAAACATGTTCAGAGCGTATTACCAACACACTAATCTAATAAACAAAAGTAAAACATTATTGATTAAAAAGCATAACGTTATAAAAAAAAATTCAATTTCATGCTTGATCAGCTGTAGTTTATTTGCGTGTTTAGATAAGCGAAACAGATGTTTTCTCTGTCCTATATGACGGAATACAAGAATGTCTCCATGCAGCAGCCGTTATTTAAGCGGTGGATGGTTAAGTTGGATTATTTGTGGCACTTCGTTTTTTCATCTTTTCGCCCGAAACGACGAGATATAGCAGCGTTTAATTCGCATAGATTTGTCTTTTCGGGACGAAAACAAGAAAGAACAATAATTAATGTTTGTTTGAATGATGTTTTTTATTCTTGTCTTTACGGGGCAAAATAATGAAACAAAAATGGTAAAAACANAAAAACAAGCCAGCTTAGATGGGTGTTCCCGTCTCAGTTCGTCCTTGATTTTAATAATAACGACTCCCGACTATCGAAATTATATTTGACACTTTTTAATTTTGTATACAAAATTTGGTAATCCTTCATTGTTATACATATTTTTTCATTTGAAAAGTGTTGAATTTAAACTTTAAATCATAACAGACATTTCTATACAAGCGGAATGTTATTTTATATTGCAAAAGAATGCAGCTGGAATATCAATTAGTGAGTTTTTCAATTACCTCTATCCTTCAGAGGGGACACATTGTTCGCCTCTAACGATCATGCAGTGGGATATAACAGGTCTATTCTTTCCCCAAACCCGTGCGTGTGGGATCTGTGGAAAACCGCACACCTACATCACACTTGTAGTCAGAAGGATCTCTTCCGATATCGACTATGTACACTTGTATCAAATCGTAACCATAGTCTACTTGTTCAAGTCTACTTGTTCAAATGAATTAATCATCAAAATAGATATTAGTTCAGTGGGTAACCGTACACCTCGATCTCACATGAATTCAGAACAATCTCGTCCCGTGAGATTCTGACAAACTGACCAAATAATGGTTTCTCACAGAAAAATGTTTTCATCTCTCCGACGAAGGCAGATCCTGGGTAATACATACACAAGGCTCGCGGTCCAGTGGCTGTTTCTGCTACGGTGATGTTCAGGCGCTGGTTACGTTCACCTAAAATATAATGGAGGAAACAAAGGTCACGTCTCTGATATTGTCCAACTATCTTCATCTCTCATAAAAACACATTTTTATGTAACCATGCATAACTCCAGAAAATGGCATTGCAAGAAGCGATACAGTTAACTACTAATAAGGTAGTTTATTTTATTACTAATGAATAAACTGATTCTAATTGGCTGAAAAACCTTTAATCATATTATAAAACAATATGTCCCATAAACAACGAATATAGCCGAAAACGATGATTATCAAATTCTTCATATTTCTAATTCAATTTCTTTTCTGTGTTATAATACGACTTTTTTTAAATGAATACATGATTTAAAATTATGGACTTTTAACTTGGTGAATATGCAGTATTATGGGTTATGGGAATGTATTGACCTCGGATTTCACCGCGGTTCACATTTTGGCTTTGGACAATAGCACAATTATATAGAATTTGGTTAAGATATTAGTCACTTATCACAACCATCCCTGTATTGATAAAACAATACACCTGCTGTTACCCATTACATGATCGTAAGAGGCGACTAATGGAAAAAAGACTGTAGGCATTGCGATTTTGCCTTCTACTTGGAGACCTCAAAATCCAGGGGTTACGCTCACTTTCGCTCTCTGCACCCTTGGAATATGTCATAGCAAAATCGAACGCTTAATGTGCAGCACCTTGTGGATGAGACAAGAAAACAAGTTTGGTCCTTTGATGTACATCAAATGAATATTGCGGTCGCGTAACGGTAAAAAATGACAGGCTTTGAAGTCGGGCGTCGCTCCTTTGTAATCTTCAAAGGACAAGTATCAGCCTAGTGATAGGTCAGGGTTTTTTACCTGACATCAATTAAATAGCTACCCGCGTGCCTTTATTTTTGCTATGACATATTCCAGGGTGTA
>NW_018478627.1:0-2503 GCF_002113885.1 Mizuhopecten yessoensis | reverse complement strand
TAGTTCTGATTACTTACCTGTAAGTGTGTGTAGTTCTGATTACTTCACTTATCGGTAATGTGAAGAAATGATAACTGCAAAGTGTGTACAATAATGTTCTAACTACATGCGGGACCATGTATGTTTTGTAGATTTACACATAAATGCAAATGTGTCTATTTTTGTTCTTAATTGTATATGAATCAATGTAAAGGCAAATCCTTTCAAACATGCTTGTTGTTTTCAGCTTGATATGTTCAGTAGTTACTGTTCATCAACATACAGACTGAGTTTAACTATGTTTTACATGATCAAATATGTGGATTTTTTTCATCAGTGTTCATTAATTGTGCTCTGAGTTCAGGTGTCATATAACATTTGGAACAGGATGTGGTTAAAATTTGTCGAAAGATGTTAAAGTGGAAAATAAATTTTGAATGATAATTCTGATAAACCCCCGATACATCTCCACGAATTCGTCTCTGTTTATTATATCTTTGTTTTGTGTTAGTCATATTGATGTTGTACTTGTTTAATGTGATGTACAGTCAAACCTGCCCCTGTAACCACCTCCATTTGGAATCCCGGAGGGGGGTCTCTTAATGCATGTTTGACCATACTAGGTCACGACTGCCTTCTTGTCAAGGATGTTCTTGAGGTGTCCTTCAGATAGGTATTCAACTATGTGAGATTATGATAATGCTCCTTAATTTAATTAAAAAATAGGAATTTGTTTCAATGTTGACAGTGATCTTGATGTTATAACGTCTTGACAACTGTTGTGTTGAACATTTTAAGTTCTTTGTGTACCATAATGTTTAAGATTATATATATTTAATTTTCTGCAAGGTTTCTTTGAATGTAATGTAACTATCTAACTAGGGAACTATACACCAGGACAAGTCACAAGGTGCTACCTGAGAACTGATGAGATGTTAAGAGATTGTTCAGTACACAGGTAAAATTTAGTACAATATTAAGCTTATTGGTGCAGAATTAAGATCAGGTCTTTCCTATGTTCCTTCATACATACACATTGACTTTGTGAGACAAGCACAATGAAAGCATGTCACCAGTTCATACACATCATGGGAAATAGGTACTGTGCCTGATGTATCTTTCACAGGAAAGAATAGAAAACAAAAGTCATTTTTACATTTATTAAGAAATTTATTGCTGATTTTTTTATTGTCAGGTATGTTTAGGACTTCTGCCTTATGTCATGTTTGCTTAAGGCCTGAATGTTCAGTAACTTACATGGCATGATGAGGGAAGCAAGCCTCGTGCAAAAAAATAAGTTAACTGTAAATTGGTGCATCTAAAATTTTACTGAGGTTCATTTCTCATCATTTGCCCACATAAGATTTTTTGTTTCTTTTTCGTCTTTGGTGCAACATTACTAAATCAGTCATGTTTTGAATGCCGGTATCATAAATAAATTCGTAGATTTTTCATCATTAAACCTTATAAATTGAAGGGGAAACAAATTGGAAATGTAAATATTGTAATTTAATTAAGGTAAACATGGAAAATATCACAAGTAGAAATTTTCGCGTTTCAAATGTTCAAATTGATTGAAGTGTGGACATTTTTGCGCTGGGAAAGATCCTGAAATATTTATCTATAATATATATATATACGCATGTGAATAATTTGGGTTATTTTAATAAATGCGAATATTGTGAATAACTTTTACAGCAGTCATCGTTATCAGTATCAAATTATATAATGCTTCAATTTGCTGCTTAAAATATTTTTGCTGCTACATCATATGTTCCATACGTAGATTTTGTTGGATATTTGTTACACAGCATTGAATGTTTGTACATACAATGTATATTACATCATGGTATCCACATTACATCATGGTGTCCACATTGAGATTTTGTTTAGTGATACATGTAATTAATATGACCTGGTTATGTAAACTGTCTGGTGTAAATATGGTTTACATTACATTTTAGATATTAGCAAAACAGTTAAGAGATTTTTGACATATACAAAAGCGAGATCATTTGTTGTTGAAAAAATATCTGAAGTAATAAATGCAACAATAAAATATAAATAATACACACAATATTTCTCATTATTAAATGCTAGTGACAATAAATCATGACATTTAAGTTGTAATAAAAATGATGGAGTCTCCTACCACAGTGAGTTAATTGTCTTTGGTGTACAGTGTGGGCAAGCCGAGTCTCTTGTAGACAATTACGAACCAGACAATCATTTAATCCTCCCATTAATCAACTATAAGATACACCCATGTGTTTAGGGCTTTCAGTTGGCCATTGTTATTTTGTTGTTTCGGAACTGGAATATCTTTTACCATGAAATATGGAGGGCACATGTTAAATAGATAGGCCCGACTCCAAGAGGAAGTGATTTATCAGAGTTAATCAGTGACCATGTAATTATCAACTCCCACCCCTAGTCCTTAATTCTATACTTACCATATTTGGAACACATAAAGACATAAAGGGTAGTCGGGTGGTGCAGTGGATAGCGCACTTGCCTTTCACCA
>NW_018478626.1:0-2502 GCF_002113885.1 Mizuhopecten yessoensis | reverse complement strand
CCAACGAGCTAGCTTCCCTTCTAGTTCTTTGAATCTCATCAGCCATTTGTGTGCACTATGGTCAGTTCTCACTATGCACCTATTCCCTTGACTGGTATCGTGATAAACGTTCTCACCAGAGCCCGACCTAACATACTTCTTTTCGTCCCTTCTTTCCCTTTCCATCTTACAGAACGACTCTATATCAAATGCTAATCCAACAGCCTCGTTCAAAGTCTTTGGTCTTGACTGCTTAATTCTCAGTCTCATATCGAAATCTGGTAAAGCGTCAATGAAGTGATCCTTAGCCAGCATCTCTGCAACATCTCTCGTTACTGTAGGATACGCCAGATATGTCAATCGTTTGATTCCTTCGCCTAATTCAGGAATTGTCTCTGAAGGCCCTAATTTATTTTCCTTCAGCATTGAGCGATACAACTCCGTTTGGTTTGTCGGAGCAAACCGCGTTCCCAGTGCTTCTGTCGACAATGTATATTGACATGGCTGGTCCTTTGACATATTCCCTAGCACTGTCTGTGCATGTCCCCTCACTGATGCAGCAAGATATAACCCTTTTTGTGACTCGGCCCAACGATTACTGCATGCCTCAAAATGTGCCTAATAATCCGTAATAGCATGGTATCGTCGGTAGAACAGTGCAAATCGCAAATTGATGAATAGTATTATATGTAAAAGTATATACAAATCTATTATACCGGGCTAACACATCACCAAATGAAACACTCACGTTGGAAAGCGTCAACATTTGACCAAACGTAACCATCAAATTAAAATGTGTGACCCTACACCAACATTTAACCATCACATTGGGAAGTTTGACCACAAAATCAAATATAAAAGTCAAATTGGAAAGTTTGACCACTACACCAAATATAACTATCACAATGGAAAGTTTGACCATTACACCAAATATAACTACCACATAAATTAAGGTGTGACCATTACACCAAATATAACCAGCAAATCGCTTAATATGACCACTACACCATACATAACCTTCACATTACAATTACAGAAATAATAACACCAGGGCCCGCTTGTCCAAAACTATCGTTAAGCTAATGATGTCGTTTAATTTAACGAGTCGTTAACCGCTATCTCTGCGTTAGTTACCACCCTTCGTTAAATCCTTTTTGGCCCTAATTTTATCGAATTTAAGTCGAATCATGCTTTAGTTGACTCTTTGCTATGTTTGTTTTTCTATAACCATAGATGAAATTGCTTAGTAAGATGGGATTAACATTATAAAAACTAACAGGATTGACCACAGGGTATGGCTTCGTTCTTGAGAGACTAAGTTCCTTGGTCATAACTCTGAAACGGTTGAAATCCCCACCCTTTAACCACATATAAACATTAATAGGGCAGGAGAAAAAACGAAAGCAATCACACTTCCAAAATCGGTTCAGAGGATCTTCGATTCAAATAGAAGAGCCCTGTTTATAACATATTTAAAGTTTATACAGATAATTATAAAAATATATAATTAACGATTAACATATTTGATCATACAAATGTACCATTAACCATGTTTCTCGAATTTTACGAGTTCTTTTTTTTTGAAGTGTACCTTCAAGTAAATATCGATCCATATTTTACGAATGAAAAGGTTAAGCTAACATAAAAGTGACACATTCAGATCCGGTAAACATTTGTTGTGTAGTTTTCGACATCATAATACGAAGGGAAAATATTCTACAACAGTTTATATATATACCCGTTCCAGAAAAAATAGCCATGTGTTTGTTTTCTCTTATATTTTTTTTCATATTGGTTTATTTTCACAACCAATAACGACGAAATATCAGCACAAAAGNAAAAAATAGCCATGTGTTTGTTTTCTCTTATATTTTTTTTCATATTGGTTTATTTTCACAACCAATAACGACGAAATATCAGCACAAAAGCACACGTACCTACATACAAATGTACATACCTGTACATGTAATAAATTGGTGAATACCACAATACTTTGATAACATTGAAGTTAGTTTTACCATTTCTAACAGAGATTGAAATATTCTTCAACATTTTTTAGATATACCTGTTCGATATCTACAAAGGAATGTTAATGTTAGACACATTTTATTTTAATTTATCGATGGATTGATTGGTTTTTTTTTCTTTTCGATATAACAAATAAACATACAATATATATATATATAATATATATATCACCAAACATTGATAGCATTTGAATTAGCTTATCATTTTGAACAGATAAGTACATTCTACAACAGTTTTATATATACTTGTTCCATATTTACTAAAATATGTTGGATACTTTTTTTTATTTCATCTATATTTTCACAGACAAAACAATAGAAACATAAAAACAAATTAACATCCATGCATACATATATTAAAGTGATATATATAGAAGAATACTTTCACAACATTAAAAAAAGTTTCGAACATTTAATATATATACTTGTTTCATATTTACTAAGGAAGGCAAGACACCTTTTTATTTCTATTTTTCTGATTTGCTTTTGTTTTTTT
>NW_018478625.1:0-2501 GCF_002113885.1 Mizuhopecten yessoensis | reverse complement strand
CCTCCTCATATGTGCCCGCCTGTGTGTACTAAAGGTATTGGTGTTATTATAGGTGAGCTAATGCTTCCATCGGCATCTTTTCCCGTAACGCAATCACACTTGAATGACACAGCACATGCACTGTAGCACCCACGTCCGATCATTATATACCCCTCTTGGGTTATTATTGAAGTGGTGTAGGCAGGACAAGAAATTCGTTTCCGAAAATTCATACTACGACGTCTTCTTGGATCACAAATACCAATGCTGTTCCATTTAAGGATCAGAATATGCTGAACGAGTTCGATTATCTCTTTTAGCCTATCTGATATATAAATATATATATGGATTCCAAGTAATTACGTTCTCATGGAGATCTTCGAGTCAAACCGCACAATGTAAGTGCAGATAAGGCCTGTATAATGATGTACATAAAGTACAAGGTAATTCACTTTGATCGCTATGTAACCCCAAGTGACGAACGAGGATGTGGCAGCGATGTAAATTCCCAAAATAGAGTTATTTTTTTATGTGTGTGTTCCTTTAAATCAATATATAGGCAAGAATCTCTGTATGATATCAAGAATTTGGTGGATATGATATGATTATGTCGTCCTATAGGATGTGAACCACAAAGTCTTGGTAATATAAAAATATATTACCAGGAACGATAAGTGGTCAGCCATCAGTTCCCTATACATGACTGATCTGGTGTATCAAGATCGTTGTACGTTTATCCTGTACAAACACAGAGGAGACCATGTAATTCATCAACGTCATGTACTTTTTTATATAGAAGGTAGAAAATAGACGGTTTCCTTGATTACGTACGTTACAATGGCGTCTCAAACGATTAGCAGCGGAACATGAATATCTGTTAAGACTCTCTGTGTTTATATCACGATTTCTCTTCCTCAACATGTCCTTTCTCGAAAGCGGAATGCATAGCAATCCTTATTTTCCTAAAATAATCTGTTATTGGTATTGTCGCTTTTGTTAAGCTGTATATCACGTGATTGAGAAACACAGACGAGTATAGTATAACCTCATCAGTCCAGACTATCAGGTAATTCAATGTCAATAGACACATGTAATTTATTCTGAAACATGTATGTGATAGTTATGATTCAGGTACAGATCGATTTTATGGTCAAATGTAGGAATAATATGTCTCCTACCTCCAAAACGGCAATTTCCGTTACAACTAGAGTATAGATAGTCCGGTCTTTTTACTAAGTTTGGAAATATTATAACTGCTTTTTCCCTTTTCCAAAAATGACGTCACAACTACTTTTGAGATTTTGTCGGAGATAAAGGTTACATAACTGCAAAGTTGGCTGGCATCATGTTTGCAAGAGAAAGATAAAATATGTGGAGAAATATAATCATTTACCCCTATGTGATGTAGTGAGAGAAATTTAACCCCGTATAATTAAGTCCAAGAAAGGCGCGGTCTAGACCTTAAACATCTAACTTGCATTTGGTGTGAGATTTCTGACTTAAACACGCATGAATGACATGTAATGATCACACCTCAGACGCGGATATCCTATTTGATACCCCGTGTTAGGTTTTAATTATTTGATCTGTCTGGCCAAATTTCACATGGGAATGTATTCATCTGTGCACTAAATAAATGTATTGTTTGCATTCATGTTAGATGTGTTATTTCTGATACTATTTAATTCTCGCGCTATATATAACACATAAAATCTAAACCTTGAATATGTTTTTCTTTTTTAAATCCAACGAGTACCCTTTTACGCGTGGGTGATTCAAACGAAGATTGAATTGGCGACGTCAAATAATTTGAGGTCCTACACAGAGCTGCGATGTTACTTGGTCCATAGTAATCGGTTGGTCTGCCCATCGAGTAGTTAGAAACTTTTACTGGATTGTCCGGAATTGCCCACCGATTGGCTAAATCGGACGTGCGTCACTCGCATTTGGTCCATATCTTATGTTTTTATTATATTTTCGTCAAATTCAAACAAAGTCTTCTCCAAATGAATTGAACATAAATTTAGGTCCCCGAAACACAACGAGCGATGCTCTCTCGTTCCACCCAGGCTTAACGAACTATGTGTAATACCGGGGAGAATGAATGGTAAAGTCGGGCTTATAACGTAGCACCAGATTTACTATTATTCTCCTAACTTTCCAATATCTGTATCAGTTATTTAATTTAATTGACATGCCCCTCCTCTCCCGAAGTGTTTTATCTCCTGTAGATTAGCTGTCAATACTTCCCTTAAGTTTGCGAATTCTAAACCACGTATTATTAAGTAACACTAGACATTCCCTCTCTGTTAAAAATACGACAGGATCTCACAAAGCCTCATAAAGCGAACTTGGTTCGTGATTCGATACACTGTTGTAGTGTTCGGCTAGAAGCATAATTAAGTAGGGGTTGTGATAGATTTCTCGAGAGCGATTTCTCGCTATTTGGTAGAAGCTTTAAAAGTTTCCAATCGAAGAAACCCAATGAGTTTTCCTCAGTGGTATTAACGTGTAACCTGATA
>NW_018478624.1:0-2501 GCF_002113885.1 Mizuhopecten yessoensis | reverse complement strand
GCCAGTAGCTCACAGAAACCTAGGTAAAGGTAGTGCCAGTAGCTCGTTCATGGCAGTTATGAGAGTTGTAGGCATGTGAACAAAGCGATGGTAGGATCAATCAATATTCGTCTGTTTTGATTATTGTAGCAAATGTCTACCATAAGTCTTCCCAGATAATACATTTCCCACTCCTTCTTACGTCAGCTCGGACATGGAGGTGGGAGACACTGCTATATTCTGTCCAAAACCTGAAATGTATTTGTCAGTTGAATTTATTCGATCCATGCTTTATTCAATCATCTGGGAAAATGTGACTTAAATTTCATCAATATGACGTTTCATTGAGGTGGTTTTTAAGCTTGAATCATTTGAATTATAGCGTAAATAAATTATCTACTTTTATAATGTGAGTCACTACAACGACATTAACCACCGGCTTACGTTTAAGCTGTGCGATAAGCGATATTTTATCATGATTTTTTTATTTCATTTTGATAGCGACATTCCTTCTCACCCATGGTCGATAGAGCAAGAGACGCCTACCCTTCCGAAACCCCTGGCCTTATTATCCTTGTAAACTTTCAAAGGTCCGCATCTAAACAGTTCATTTGTTCCTGTTTTTTGCCCTAGATTTATCAATTTGAGGTCGAGTTACGTTGACACTCTGGTATTCAATTTTGCTTTATATTGGTGATTGTCAAGTTGTGCTGCTATTGTCATCTGAACATACACTGTTCTGGTATAGTATTGCTGATGTACAATAATTGTTTTGTATTACATTTTTTACTAAGTATATGTTGATTTGCGTCATATCATTGCTGAGTAATACATTGCTGTGACAAATGGGTGTTTACTGTTTCAGCTATAAGTAGGTTGCCATGTCCGACTCGAATGATATCTATGACAGTCGTACACACCGTGTTAGACTACATGACCCGTATTACGTTCGTGTCAATATGGTATTACCACAGAACATGTGTGATGTTATCACGATGTGATTACATTGAAGCTTCACGTTCTGAACATCAATAATTGTGTGAATCTTGTCTTACACTTTCAAGGCACTTATTACGTACATGTTCTGTACGGTGTGATTTAAATACTGATAATATACCTGATTTTGTCATTTAAATCCTGATTTCTTGTCCTTTTTAGACTGCTTACATCTTTATATAAAACATAGAGTAGCATAAGGTGACATTGATTAACGTTGAATACTAAAATATATATCTCACTGAGATTAAATCCCTATCACAATACTTCACTGCAATATCGAGGGATGTGTCGATATCTTCTTCTTATTTCAGATGTATCGAAAGCAAATTTAATAAATATCATGATATTGTTTCCCGCTTTCTGTTAACAAAATGATATCGCAGAGTCCTATTTCACTACAGAAATATATCTCAACCAAAGTCTATGTGTGGTGGATCAGTTGAATGTCGGTCAAAGAGATGTGTGGAGATTGGAATGGCCTGATCCTCCGATTAGTACTGCGGAAATCTGCTTTATGACTTGGCTATGAGTAGGGTAATAACAAAGTCGTATAACGGCCAATAAAGTACGTAATTGAAACACGTGGCGAATCATATATCATATCAAGGACTCCATTAACTGGCCTATAGAAATAACCAAACCGACATGACAGTGGGCATATCAACACTATCTTACGCGTTCTCTTATTTTCATGTATTTTGTGGATTTTCCCCACGAAAAATAATTCAACACGAAAATAATTGTCAACACAATTTTACTGAAGTATAAAATTATACTTTTGCGAAAGTTGTTATATGCCTGCGATGTTTGTTCTATTCAATCAATCAAAGCGGTTTAGAACCTAGTACTTGTGTAAAATCCATTCCGTAATATTCAATTTGTCGAATGCTACCCCAATATCCCAACCAAGTCATATTGTCCGTTTCTTCTACAACTGGTTGCTTAGTGTTACATTTCAATAAATTTACCTACATATATTTAGCGCATGGCTTGAAGATATTTACTTTTAAGGTCTGCATATTGCGTTTCTCGGTTTCTTGGAACAAAGTATCATGAACTGCAATGCAGTGCATGTTAAAGTTTTCTCCAGACCAAATCAAATCATCACCAATTGCGATCGTCCAAAACAATATTCAGTCCTACTGTTTCGCTTGAACCCGATTTTAATACTTGGCACGTTTGTAGGACTCTTTGTATGTCTATCATCAGGCCCTGAACTACTGGAGCTGGTACAAATCTACGAGTGTACGTGATGTTTACACATTCTGAAAGCAACATTTTTTTTTACAAAGGATTAGAGATATGTGTTTTTTTCAACTAGAAAAGTGTTTTTAACAATGAAAATATCAAAAACTGTCTGCTGTTGGGGCAAACAACTGGCTATATAATTTGAAATCAGTCACGGGTTTATGTACACGTGCTATGTTAATCGGCCAATTTCACCTCAAAGGAAACCTACAGTATTTGTCAGTTGCATTGTGTAAAATTTTGATCGGAATCAAAATGTGAGGAAACGAAGCGAT
>NW_018478623.1:0-2501 GCF_002113885.1 Mizuhopecten yessoensis | reverse complement strand
TGTATTCATTTTGATACGAATCATACGTACAAATATATATATAAAAGCAATCACATTTAATTACGACTGAAAGTTCNTAAATTCATCTAGGACAAGCCATACGCTTACTCAACATTCAACATTTCAATACAAAAGGATTATCATGATGATTTCATTTCAGATGGAAGCAGGAAGAAAGCGGCAAAAGGTATAGTGAAAATATACTTATCTTCATATCGGCCTTACACATACGAAACACCATCCAGTGTAGTAACTTACAACTACACAACAATTGTAACACGTCCTTTTTCGTTGGATAAAAGGTCTTAAACGTGTCTTGCTGGAACGGAATCAATGGAGAAACTGTAATAAACCACAGCGTTGATTTTTATGGGAATAATTTGCAAAAGACAAATATAATTTTCATTCTTTTCATTAATGATATTATTTAGTTTTATTGCTGATTATTTTTGAGGCATACTATGATAACATTTACTATTATATTTGCAAAGTTCAAACATTATTGTTTTATTTATTTACCTCATGAAGCTGAGTGTCCAGAATGCGGCCTTATGAAGGCCTGTGTCGCCGACCATCTCCGGAGGGTGCATGGTTGGGGCACAGAGGACTCAAGAAAATGGCGCTACAAGTCTAAGTCACAGCTTCCTGACAATAGGGACTACAAACCACCACAAGATGCTGTCAATGGCAAAGGAAACTGCCATTGTAAATCACAATTAAGTCAAACATGTAAAATACAAAAACAAACTTCCAAAGCACGATCTCACGTATTAATATTCATTACAGAAAAAAGGTCAGGAAAGGATTGAAATATTTTGAATAACTTATTCACTAAAAACATAAAAAAAAATCTTCTGGATGATGATGATGATGGGAAAACGAAATAAATAAAAAAAACCACTTGAAGTTGACGTGTGTGTGTTCGCCAAAGCGAAGGAAAAAAACTGATTACCTTACATTACTTCATCACAATCATTGTCAATTGGAACTATAACATAGAATAAAGAGTTCGATTTTTGAAATTAAAAAGAAACTGTCATATGTCTCTAAATAATCATAATGATGATTATTACAAATTGTAATGCACAAATTTACATTGTGTCTAATTTTGCGAATTCTAAGAGAATTCTAAAACATCACTATATTTTTTCAGGCCAGACAACGACAACGTAAAGGCCACGAGAACAAAAAAGAGCATGTGTCCACTTCCGGAATGTGGACTATGGGTTAAACAACTCGTGGTCCACTTCCAGAAGTATCACAAACTGGAGAAGTTATCAGCAGAGCATGATAAAGCGATGCTGCTGCTCAAAAGCTCCAGCAAAGCAGGTATCTGTTTCGCCAACACAACCAATTACATTTACAAACGGTAATTGTGGTTTTGAAATTTAGATCAAGAAATGAAAACTTGTGTATGGCATTAATACCCCAACAAGGGACGTCTAATCAGTTCTATTTTTGCATTTCACGACGAAAGATTTTTACTATAAATGCATCATAGAAATGTATGATTTTCTTTTACAGCACAACTGACAGATTCTGCCTAATTTGAAAGCTTTTTAATGACGCCATCTGGAGAATGTAAGGCTGATAAAACAGCATCCCAATATGGTGTCGCCGTGAGGGCGATATTTGTAATATTGCATTTAAATTGGATTAATGCCCTCAAGCCAGGTAAATTGTATTGAAGAGAGCATGCTTAGTCCATCCTGTATGCTGTTATAGAGCCTTGTGAAGTCTGCAAACAGTAACAGATCAAGTGTTCTCGCCATAATTCACACCATACTTCAATTTGAGGTGAAATTTATGCATACATCGAATTACATCTTAACAAAGTCATTTAGTTTAATAATGTAAATAACTCAATTTATCGACAATACTATACTTAGCTGAGAGTGTCAACATTTCAACTAAAGCGACATCAATATATGCTGTAGAGAGGAACATTTTTAAGTTGTATTTATTCTTTAACAGCCTCAGATGACCAGGACACACCAGTTGCGAGATTGGAGCAGTGGTTCCTTCCATCCTTCGCAAAACTGAAGGATGGAAAACTGGCTCCTGGAACTCTCTCCTGCCAGATTCACGCCCTTAAGAGTTATTTGAAATTCGTACTGTGCAGGAGGGAGGTAACCTTGAGAACTGCCGGCGTTACCTCGGCGGCGGTTAGCAACCTACTGACCGCCATCGAGGAATGGACTAAAAGTGTGGCGGGATGGCTCTCCACCTGTAGAGTTGAAGTAAAGGAGAAGCAGCTGGGTATGTGCACGTATACATTGTATAATGAGACCAGGGAAAACCTAGATAGTTTCCACCTGTCTAAATCTGCACAAAGATATTGAAATGCGAGGGTTAAAACTATACGTTTTCGTAAAACCGAATGTCTGCAGTGTTCATTCATAGGCAAATATGTCACCAGTTATAATTTCTAACACCCTGTTAGGAATGTCAACTTCCACAGCTGTCAAAGTCGTTCAGTGATATGGCTGATGAGGGAGAAT
>NW_018478622.1:0-2500 GCF_002113885.1 Mizuhopecten yessoensis | reverse complement strand
TACTTATAATGGCCACTTGTGACATTACTGGTCAACTAGGCTCATTACCGCACACAAAATAAGCATATTTACTGGCCCGACACAGTAGTGCGCATACGTTGTATGTCATACGTCCCGTAGTCTCGGGAAAGATAGGTGTTAGTACATCGGATTAGCGGCAAATACAAAATTAACAGTAATCGTGTCTGAAACCCTTTAAGTGTTCGATTTTTTATTTTTTTGTTTAAATCTAAATATCCGAAAATATAGCATAGAATTACTTACTTATGTACGCTGTAACATAACTCTTGGTCATTCATTGTAAAGTCTTGTCAAATAAGCAATGGTATCGTTAGAAGTACTTTGAAATCAATCTGAACCCACCTTCCGTCTTTTCCTCCAAATAGCTGTAGCAGTGTACAGAAACGGATTGATAGCGGCGTTCACAGGCAGTACGAACACCATCACCCATGCATACACGTCATCGGGGATTCGTACTCCACATTTTGCTAATACACCTGGAACAGATCACGTGCTCTTAATGTAAATTATGATTTTTTTCTACAATATGCTAACACTCCGGATCTGAAAAAATATGAGAAAAATCTAAAAGTTTATTTGTTAGGGCTATTGACAATAAACGATAAAAATGGCATTTTAAACTGAATGACGTATGCTCGTTAACTACATTTTTATCTGATATAAAATGGTATACCAATGATATTTTGGTTAAGATTGCTTCATGAAGTTGGCTATTTATACACATGAATCTATAAATACTCACGTCAAAGAACGATTTGTTATACGTACAAAATATATTAATGGAAATCGAAAAATGAAGAAACCAATTCAGCATGAAATTAGAATCAAATACATACATACTATGTATTATGTTTAATATTATGATACATGAAGAAATTAGAACAGGAAAACTTACCCATGACACCAATCGGAAACCAGCAGAAAAAGTCTGTGGCAACAACAAAGAATAGAGTAATTGCTACAGTCATCTCTCGTTGACGGTTCTGTGAGGAGCCAATACAGCGACCACTGTTGGGTAGTGGGTTCGAGGCCTATATGTACGTTTCTGTGGGGCAGTCGCAAGGTACTAGCGTAGTTCGGTCGGCTTTTTACGGTTACTCTAGCTTTCCTCCGCCACCAAAACCTGGCACATCCTTAACTGACCGTAACTGTTAATTGGATGTCAAGCAGAAACAAAGAAACTCATTTCCGTTTGACATTTTCTCTAGAGTGATTTAGTGATGATTACAAATTTGAAAATCTCGGACTAAAAATCAACATGAAATAAAATCAAACATAAAAACCCTTTCAAGCCACTATTTAATCAAATCAAACATTTTGTTTTTTAAACATCACAAAGAAAAACTTTATCAAATGAAAAAGAATGTAAACATATAAAACTGACTAGAAATTATTAACTATCACTTATGCATATCCATAAAAAATAAGCCTGTTGTTTTCCACTGCATGATCCTATGAGGCGATAAATATGGAGGAGGCGCTTAAGAAGCCATCAAAAGGGGTAAAACAATCTGCTCCACCAAAATGGCAACATGTCTGTCCTTTATTCCTAGCGTCGTCTGTTATTTGCTGTTTGTTTATCTCGATTTCTCACTCGATTGATGAAGATGTGTATTCATGTTTATAAGTATATTTTCACCGACATATTTACAGGAACACATTGGATGTTCAACATGGCCAAGATGATACAAACAAAGACCATCAAATATTCAGATTTTGATGGATTTTTGAAAGCCTTCTCATCAGAAGAATGTAAGACTAATTTTTTTTCCGATTCTATCATAAAGTTGTAATAAATATTTTAATAAAGATATTTACTGGCAATATTAATGATGCCGTAAACCGCAATGTAATTCAAGCGTCTGATTGGTTGAAGTTGCTTGGCGATGAAATAACAGTGCAATGGTGTGCTTTGTGCAAAAATTCGTTCGGTTTTATTAGAAATATAAATATTTATCAATACTGAAATAAAAAGGGAGAATAGTTTTTCGATATACTCATATACCGTATATCCCCAAAAATAATTTTGATTGTTCCTTAAATGTATTTTGAGAATATATTTACCATAGCTTTGCAGTTTTATCTTTACTTCATACAGTTGTAGGGTCCGGGGGATCATGGTTTGCTCATACAGTTGTGGGGTCCCGGGGATCATGCTTTACTCATACAGTTGTAGGGTCCCGGGGATCATGGTTTACTCATACAGTTGTAGGGTCCCGGGGATCATGGTTTACTCATACAGTTGTGGGGTCCGGGGGATCATGGTTTCCTCATACAGTTGTGGGATCCGGGGGATCATGGTTTACTCATACAGTTGTAGGGTCTGGGGGATCATGGTTTGCTCATACAGTTGTGGGGTCCCGGGGATCATGGTTTACTCATACAGTTGTAGGGTCCGGGAGATCATGGTTTACTCATACAGTTGTAGGGTCCCGGGGATCATGGTTTACTCATACAGTTGTAGGGTCCGGGGGATCAT
>NW_018478621.1:0-2499 GCF_002113885.1 Mizuhopecten yessoensis | reverse complement strand
ACTTCAACACGTAAATCACTAGTAACTACAGTGCGTGTCTCTAGATAACAACACGTAAATCACTATAAAATACAGAGCGTCAATGCCTCTAGACTACACCACGTAAATCACTAGTAACTACAAAGCGTCAATGCCTCTAGACTACAAGACGTAAATCACTATTAACTACAGTGCGTCCCTCTAGACTACAAGACGAAAATCACTATTAACTATAGTGCGTCCCTCTAGACTACAACACGTAAATCACTAGTAACTAGAGTGCGTCCCTTAAGACTACAACACGTAAATCCCTAGTAGCTACAGTGCGTCAATGCCTCTAGACTACAACACCTAAATCACTAGTAACTACAGTGCATCAAAGCCTCTAGACTACAACACGTAAAACAATAGTAACTACAGTGCGGCAATGCCTCTAGACTACAACACGTAAATCGCTAGTAACTACAGTGTGTCAATGTATCTAGACTACAACACATAAATCACTAGTAGCTACAGTGCGTCAATGCCTCTAGACTACAACACCTAAATCACTAGTAACTACAGTGCATCAATGCCTCTAGACTACAACACGTAAATCACTAGTAACTACAGTGCGTCCCTCTTGACAACAACACGTAAATCACTAGTAACTACAATGCGGCAATACCTCTAGTCTACAACACGTAAATCACTAATAACTACACTGCGTGTCTCTAGACTACAACACGTAAATCACTAGTAACTACAGTGCGTCCCTCTTGACAACAACACGTAACTCACTAGTAACTACAATGCGGCAATACCTCTAGTCTACGACACGTAAATCACTAATAACTACACTGCGTGTCTCTAGACTACAACACGTAAATAACTATAAACTACATTGCGTCAATGCCTCTAGGCTACAACACGTAAATCACTAGTAACTACAGTGAGTCAATGCCTCTAGACTTCAACACGAAAATAACAAGTAACTACAGTGCGTGTCTCTAGATAACAACACGTAAATCACTATAAACCACAGAGCGTCAATGCCTCTAGACTACACCACGTAAATCACTAGTAACTACAGTGCGTGCCTCTAGACTTCAACACGTAAATCACGAGTAACTACAGTGCGTCCCTCTTGACAACAACACGTAAATCACTAGTAACTACAATGCGGCAATGCCTCTAGACTACAACACGTAAACCAATAGTAACTACCGTGCGTCAATCCCTCTAGACTACAACACGTAAATTACCAGTAACAACAGTGCGTCAATGCCTCTAGACTACCACACGTAAATCACTAGTAACTACAGTGAGTCAATGCCTCTAGACTTCAACACGTAAATCACGAGTAACTACAGTGCGTATCTCTAGATAACAACACGTAAATCACTATAAGCTACAGAGCGTCAATGCCTCTAGACTACACCACGTAAATCACTAGTAACTACAGTGCGTGCCTCTAGACTACAACACTTAAATCACTAGTAACTACAATGCGGCAATACCTCTAGTCTTCAACACGTAAATCACTAATAACTACACTGCGTGTCTCTAGACTACAACACGTAAATAACTATAAACTACATTGCGTCAATGCCTCTAGGCTACAACACGTAAATCACTAGTAACTACAATGCGGCAATACCTCTAGTCTTCAACACGTAAATCACTAATAACTACACTGCGTGTCTCTAGACTACAACACGTAAATCACTATAAACTACATTGCGTCAATGCCTCTAGGCTACAACACGTAAATCACTAGTAACTACAGTGAGTCAATGCCTCTAGACTTCAACACGTAAATCACGAGTAACTACAGTGCGTGTCTCTAGATAACAACACGTAAATCACTATAAACTACAGAGCGTCAATGCCTCTAGACTACACCACGTAAATCACTAGTAACTACAGTGCGTCAATGCCAATAGACTACAAGACGTAAATCACTATTAACTACAGTGCGTCCCTGTAGACTACAAGACGTAAATCACTATAAACTACAGTGCGTCCCTCTAGACTACAACACGTAAATCACTAGTAACTACATTGCGTCAATGCCTCTAGACTACACCACATAAATCACTAGTAACTACCGTGAGTCAATGCCTCTAGACTACAACACTTAAATCAATATTAACTAAAGTGCGTCAATGCCTCTAGACTACAACACATAAATCACAAGTAGCTACAGTGCGTCAATGCCTCTAGACTACAACACGTAAATCACTAGTAGCTACAGTGCGTCCCTCTAGACAACTACAACACGTAAATCACTAGTAACTAGAGTGCGTCCCTTAAGACTATAACACGTCAATCACTAGTAACTACAGTGCGTCAATACCTCTAGACTACAACACGTCAATCGCTATTAACTACAGTGCGTCCCTCTAGATTACAACACGTAAATCACTAGTAGTTACAGTGCGTCCCTCTAGACAACAACACGTAAATCACTATTAACTACAATGCGGCAATGCCTCTAGACTACAACACCTAAATCACTAATAACTACACTGCGTGTCT
>NW_018478620.1:0-2497 GCF_002113885.1 Mizuhopecten yessoensis | reverse complement strand
TAATGCTGCAGGTAGTCAGAGGGACAGGTAATACGTCTTTCTTTCCGTCCCTTAGCTGTGGAATACATAAGGTTCAAACAAAATTATTTTCATTACTGAAGTTTCGTATCAGATATCATTAAAACCAACATCGTCTCATTCACGTTCACGCAACCCGTAGAAGTAATGACCTGAAATGTTATGCGTATTTTCAACTTCTTCCATGAACGAATCAGAAGCTTGGAGGGACAGATTTGGAATAATTTGCACAGGTGTCCCAGAAACAAGGAGCGTTAATTTGACATTAACACAACAAGACACTACCGAAGTGTTAACGAAACCACAAAGGAAAACTGAACATGAAGACCCTAATAAAAGTACAAATAATAAGACCAGATGTTCCGGAAGGGCGACCGCCACGATAATCTAGGTTTTGTCCAAGTTAACAAAACCACAAGGCCCACTTATGAGCACAATAACAAATCGTTCTTGTTATGTCACAAAGAAATAGCATTTTCTAATGAGATAATGATGGCGCCAATACCTCTTTCATCGTAGTATTTATCGACTCGTATCTTTGGAAACTTTTAATGTAAATTAATTTGTCAGCAGTCGATATTTATCACGGAAATTGTCACAATTGAGCACGCTCATAAATATAAAATTAACTGCAACATGTAAACATCGTAAGTAGAGGAATCATGTGTGTTACTATCAAGAATGGGAAGTTCACTAACGGAAAGGCGAAGCAGAAAAGTATGTAGTATCCTTGATTTCATTTACGATCACACTTTTCCTTCAAAAGTAAGAATTTTGAGAATATATCTAAGATGCAGGCGACTTATCAACTCCTGCTATTTACATCTCAATGCAGTATTTCAATGCGGGTCAACTCACTACCAAATGCTACGACAAAAGGAACTATTCACGAGCGTAAAATTCCACCTCCTATATGTGGCGTAACACCGTCCTTATCGACGTGTCTTTACAATAGACCTGATAATCCTTCAACATACAGTTCTGAGAGATGTAGGCTATTAAATATTATGAGTAAGGTGCCATCCTTTTCCCGTGTAATATGTGGGTCGATTGTTTTTCATTATTCTCGTTAGTGTGCCTTGTGGTTTCGTTGTCATGACCCTGATACATGAGGTTACTTTAATTCAACTTGATTTATATAACAAGCGTTGTCGATTAACTTTTTCAATAGTCTCCATGGAAAATGTTTGTGCATTGTCCGCCTTATTGTAATCGATTCTACATATAAGATCAGACTTCCGTATTCTCTTTCCAGTTCTCCTGGATTCGTTTAGAGTACAAAATGTCGTGTAAACACTTCAAAAACTTTAATGCCCTAGGTTAAGAAAAATGTTGAAAATCGATGTGTGTTTTTTTACTCTAAGTTAGTTGGTATTTTTCGACTAAATTGCGAAGGAAATAACTGATGTGCCAAGCATATACCCCTTTTTGGCATTTGACGAAGCTAGTTTTAAAAGGTCACCAATAATTGTTCCTAGCAGAATACTTTAATTAATATCAACTTTATTTACAGCAATTATGAAACAGGTTATTTCAACTTAAATTAATCACTCCATACATTAGTGCGTTGGAGGTCTTTAAGTGGGAGGACACTGTAGTACCCGGAGAAAACCAGACAGGTGAACCCCATACGTTTTCATGTCCAATCGTATTGCAGAGTAAAGAAGTAAATGCAGTGTAGTTTGAAGACACCTAATGGTTCCTCTAGTTTCCATAATAGACCTCCTCAACTTTAACAATACATTCAGTAAAATTGCCGTAATCGAGGACCATGACTATGATAACGTCTCCTATTAGGTGTGTACAAATGCAGTACATTTACATCCTGCACGCGACAAATCCATCACATCTAGATGGCGCTGAAGTAACACAATATTCTATGCAATGTTCATCTCATTGTCTACAGGACAGGGTACTTAATGCCTTGTTGGATAAAATATTTCTGAAGAATAAGAACTCTGATAGATTGTTTTGACTCTGATGTTGTTTCATTTACATAATTATATCAAACCAAAGAAAGATCTTCTCTCATATACTAAAACAAAAGAATTAATTCAAAAGGCACCACACCTTACAATTATCAGTTTTTAAATTAGATATGACGTAAAAATGTAAGTTAATATAATACTTTATTGATCTTTTCTTTTTTCTTTTCCCTTTTATTTTTTTTAACATAGACCGTCAGGTTATGGCAAAAAGAGAACCACCCGGTCCTGCTAGCGTTAAAGGTGATGGCACAGTGTATAAAAGCGGATTCAGTTACAATCCAACCTCAGGATCCAATGAAAATGGTGGTCGAAATTATCTCAAAGGGGTACTTTAAAACGAAAAATATATCGCAATGGATCATCAGGTACAAGCCTATTTAAACCGTTAATGTTTATGCAATACAAACAATGGAACTAGAAAGGACGTATTGAAGTTTTTATTCCAAAAACTAAAATGCATGAAACTTATCATTAATCGGTTTATTTCTTTA
>NW_018478619.1:0-2496 GCF_002113885.1 Mizuhopecten yessoensis | reverse complement strand
TATCTGTAGTGTCTCCATAGATACCCATCTGTGAATAACCTATGCCGTTGTGTTTCCCCAGATACCCGTCTTTGAATGACCTTATCTGTTGTGTCTCCCTAGATACCCGTCTGTGAATAACCGATGTTGTTGTGTTTCCCTAGGTACCCGTCTGTGAATAACCTATACTGTTGTGTCTCCCTAGATACTCATCTGGTACCCGTCTTTGAATGACCTTATCTGCAGTGTCTCCCTAGATTCACGTCTGTGAATAACCGATGTTGTTGTGTTTCCCTAGGTCCCCTTCTTTGAATGACCTTATCTGTAGTGTCTCCATAGATACCCATATGTGAATAACCTATGCCGTTGTGTTTCCCCAGTGTCTCCCTAGATACTCGTCTGTGAATAACCTATACTGTTGTGTTTCCCTAGGTACCCGTCTGTGAATAACTTAAGCTGTTTCCATAGGTACCCGTCTGTGCCTAACTTAAGCTGTTTCCCTAGGTACCCGTCTGTTAATAACCTATGCTGTTGTGTTTATTTAGGTTCCCGTCTGTGAATAACATAAGCTGTTGTGTTTTCCTTAGATACCCATCTTTGAATGACCTTATCTGTAGTTTCTCTCTGGGTCCCCGTCTGTGGATAACCTAAGCTGTTGTGTTTCCCTAGGTCCCCGCCTGTGAATAACCGAAGCTGTTGTGTTTCCCTATGTACCCGTCTATGAATTACCTTATCTGTTGTGTCTCCCTAGATACTCATCTGTTGTTGTGTTTCCCTAGGTACCCGCATGTGAATAACCGAAGCTGTTGTGTTTCCCTATGTACCCGTCTATGAATTACCTTATCTGTTGTGTCTCCCTAGATACTCATCTGTTGTTGTGTTTCCCTAGGTACCCGTCTTTGAATGGCCTTATCTGTAGTGTCTCTCTAGATACCCGTCTGTGGATAACCTAAGCTTTTGTGTTTCCCTAGGTACCCGCCTGTGAATAACCTAAGCTGTTGTGTTTCTCTAGGTACCCGTCTGTGAATAACCAAAGCTGTTGTGTTTCCCTAGATACCCGTTTTTGAATGACCATATCTGTAGTGTCTCCCTAGATACCCGTCTGTGAATAACCTAAGCTGATGTTTTTTCCTAGGTGCCCGTCTGTGAATAACTTAAGCTGTTTCCATAGGTACCCGTCTGTGAATAACCTATGCTGTTGTGTTTCCCTAGGTACCCGCCTGTAAATAACCGAAGCTGTTGTGTTTCCCTATGTACCCGTCTATGAATTACCTTAGCTGTAGTGTCTCCCTAGATACTCGTCTGTGAATAACCTATGCTGTTATGTTCCCTAGGTACCCGCCTGTGAATAACCTAAGCTGTTGTGTTTCTCTAGGTACCCGTCTGTGAATAACCTATGCTGTTGTGTTTCTCTAGATACCCGTCTGTGAATAACCTAAGCTGTTGTGTTTCTCTAGGTACCCGTCTGTGAATAACTTAAGCTGTTTCCATAGGTACCCGTCTGTGAATAACCTAAGCTGTTGTGTTTCTCTAGGTACCCGTCTGTGAATAACCTATGCTATTGTGTTTCCATAGGTACCCGTCTGTGAATAACCTATGCTATTGTGTTTCCATAGGTACCCGTCTGTGAATAACCAAAGCTGTTGTGTTTCCCTAGATACCCGTTTTTGAATGACCATATCTGTAGTGTCTCCCTAGATACCCTTCTGTGAATAACCTATGCTGTTGTGTTTCCCTAGCTACCCGTCTTTGAATGACCTTATCTGTAGTGTCTCCCTAGATACCCGTCTGTGAATAACCTAAGCTGATGTTTTTCCCTAGGTACCCGTCTGTGACTAACTTAAGCTGTTTCCCTAGGTACCCGTCTGTTTATAACCTATGCTGTTGTGTTTATTTAGGTTCCCGGCTGTGAATAACATAAGCTGTTGTGTTTTCCTTAGATACCCATCTTTGAATGACCTTATCTGTAGTGCCTCTCTAGGTACCCGTCTGTGGATAACCTAAGCTTTTGTGTTTCCCTAGGTACCCGCCTGTGAATAACCTAAGCTGTTGTGTTTCTCTAGGTACCCGTCTGTGAATAACCTATACTGTTGTGTTTCCCTAGGTACCCGCATGTGAATAACCGAAGCTGTTGTGTTTCCCTATGTTCCCGTCTATGAATTACCTTATCTGTTGTGTCTCCCTAGATACTCATCTGTTGTTGTGTTTCCCTAGGTACCCGCATGTGAATAACCGAAGCTGTTGTGTTTCCCTATGTACCCGTCTATGAATTACCTTAGCTGTAGTGTCTCCCTAGATACTCATCTGTTGTTGTGTTTCCCTAGGTACCCGCCTGTAAATAACCGAAGCTGTTGTGTTTCCCTATGTACCCGTCTATGAATTACCTTATCCGTAGTCTCTCCCTAGATACTCATCTGGTACCCGTCTTTGAATGACCTTATCTGTAGTGTCTCTCTAGGTACCCGTCTGTGGATAACCTAAGCTGTTGTGTTTCCCTAGGTACCCGCCTGTGAATAA
>NW_018478618.1:2303-2493 GCF_002113885.1 Mizuhopecten yessoensis | reverse complement strand
AGCTCCATGATGTTGTTTTCTCTATCACAGACCCACAGTGTGTTTGTTGTTGGTGACAGACTTATGTTGTTGATGACAGCTTTTTGTTTGACCTGCTGTATTACTTTCCCGTTCCTGTCCAGGAGAGTTAATGTGTTACTGTAACCTGCACTGGTCCACACCTGACCATCAGTGGTGGGGCATATAGAAT
>NW_018478618.1:0-547 GCF_002113885.1 Mizuhopecten yessoensis | reverse complement strand
AGCTCCATGATGTTGTTTTCTCTATCACAGACCCACAGTGTGTTTGTTGTTGGTGACAGACTTATGTTGTTGATGACAGCTTTTTGTTTGACCTGCTGTATTACTTTCCCGTTCCTGTCCAGGAGAGTTAATGTGTTACTGTAACCTGCACTGGTCCACACCTGACCATCAGTGGTGGGGCATATAGAAGTAATACCAACAGGAGACTCCCACTCCTCCAACACTTTGGTCTGTGGCAGTAGTTTGTACATAGTCACTGCCTTCTTTCCTTTTGGTTCTGACTGTTGTGATGTAGAGGATGGTTTCTGACCACCAGATGTCATGACTGACCCATCCTGGTCAGTTGAAGCTTGACCTTGATCTAAGGTGTCAATTTTCCCTAAGGCCAGTTCTAGGTGATGGTGAGGGGTTTTGTTCGGAGTGAAACTGGCAGTACCCAGGACAGGTTTTACAGGGAGACTTATTTGGGAATGAATTTCACATCTTGTGTCGTAGATTTCTATGTGAGAACCTTGCTGGAGTGCTGCTTTACATTCTTGAATTTGTT
>NW_018478617.1:0-2489 GCF_002113885.1 Mizuhopecten yessoensis | reverse complement strand
TGTGACGAATTGTAAACTTTCGTCACATAATTGCATTCACCTGCGATTAGACACAAAAACAATGTTTATTTCTAAAGTACTAGAATATTATGAAATAAAATAGATATATGTATTGAAATATCATTTGAATTCCCCGAAGTTAAACGTTTTTGACCTAACCGCAGAGAAATGAAACTATGTGACGAATTGAATTCGTCACATAATTGCATTTTTATAGGGTTAGAGTATTACATGAAAATTCTGAGGAAAGCTTGCTTCATTTCTTTTTATTTTGCATTTCTTTTACAGAAAAATACATGCATGCACTTGAAATAATAAATTTCGACCTAACCCTATAAAAATGCAGTTATGTGACGAATTCAAACTGAATTCGTCACATAATTGCACTGATTGTTTTGCGCACAGGGTTAGGGTAAATACTTTAATATTTTCAATACAATCGATCAAGAGATGTTGCTTGAGACAATAACTAAGATTGATGCATAAAAGAATTGGAATTAAGCAAATATATTCCCTTACCCTGAACCAATTGCAATTATGTGATGAATTCAAAAGGTTCCTGCTTTTTTGTATTTTCATTACATATCGTGTTTTTTGGTGAAAGCAACTCATAAAATCAATACGTATTAGCATCTCTTGTTCACGTGGAGGCAAAATACGTATTGATCAAAATCAGTCGTATTCACAAAAACACAACATATTATGAAAATTTAAAAAAAAACAGGAACTTTTTGAATTAGTCACATAATTGCAAAGGGTTCAGGGTTAGGGAAAATATTTGTCATATTCCAACTGTTTAATGCAACAATCTTACTTTAAGTTTCAAACACCATTTACTAATGGATTATATTGAACATATTTAAGTATTTACCCTAACCCTGTGAGAAAAACAATAATTGCAATTACGTGACGAATTCAAAGCAATTCGTCACATAATTGCAATCATTTGCGGTTAAACATCCATTCAGTGTAATATTTTGAGCATCTGTCAGAGATACATATTTAGATATGTCTTCCACATCATAATAAGTATCTCTGTCCGGGCTTGGGACGGGGACCCTGCTCAAGTAAGCCCATCTTTTTTTTTGTTTTTTTTTGTTTTTTTTTGTGTTTTTTTGTTGTTTTTTTGTTTTTTCTTTGTTTTAATTTACACTTCTTGAGTGTTGATTGTTTTGGCCTTGCCCCAAACAAATGTTTTTAAATTTTGATACCCTGTTTGGGGATTATCATCAAATAATAGTTTTTATATATAATTTTGATATTAGATAATAATGATTGAAATATAGTTCCTAATTATTAACAAGCAGATTCGTGGAAGTTATATACCCCGCGTACAGGACAAATTATAGGTAAACATTATTGAGGTTAGTTTTAAACATGTGTGTACCGTGCTGTTGAGACATAATGTATAGCTTGAAACTTGAAGGAAAAGCCCTATACCTAATTGATTATCCCTAATGTACGCCAATCACATCTGTTGGCAAACTTAGCAGGAGTCGGATGTGCATACGGAATTTGATTTAAACATCTGAAAATTTCTTAAATCGAGGGGCCATAACTCTGCCAAATGAAGTCAGATTAAAGTGGTTATCAACGTGTTAAATTTGGTTTCGGTGAAAGCGGGGATAATAATCATTTATACAGTAAGTTATCATATTAATGTAATCACATCAAGCAAAAGAACAAGATAAATCAACGTGGGGGCCAAAATATAGGGTTTATAGATTGTTAAACCCTATTAATCATGAACGATCATTTTGCTAATGTCCACTGTTCCTACACATTTACTAAGTAACCATCAAAATACCTGCTTTATTGGTTGAAGTTTAGTACAACCTAAACTACAACGAAGCAGGTATACATCAAAGCTCTTTCGACGTTGAAGTTTACCAAGGTGTCTATCTGATCGTAGTCGTATAGGACAATTGCATGGAGATCCAAAATTTGGGTCTCCACATATTCCAATTGATTGTGGAAGCAGAACAAGTTTGCCTCGTCAAACTCAGCAAATGAGTCATAGACGAACACTGCTACCGCATCTTCCATGATGATATATGTGAAGAGTGCAAAATGATTACATCATAGATATATATACACTTGTGACCCGAGATTGTAAGATTACCATTTCGGAACATCGGTAATTTCTTAACCATATTTCTTTCCCCAAAGGTGTTAGCCAGGGTGAGATATTGGAACTACTTTTTTTTTTGTTGCAACTGGCTGGAAAACATCGTGTTTTTTGGTGAAAACAACTCATAAAATCAATACGTATTAGAAACTTTTGTTCACGTGGAGGCAAAGTACGTCTTGATTGTATCAGTTGTTTTCACAAAGAACACAAAATTTCATAAAAATTGAAAAAACAGGAACTTTTTGAATTCGTCACATAATTGCATTGGGTTCAGGGTTAGGGGAAATATTGGTTTTATTTTAATTCCTTTATCCAACAATCTTTGTTGAGGTGTCAAACAACATTTACTGATCGATTG
>NW_018478616.1:2333-2487 GCF_002113885.1 Mizuhopecten yessoensis | reverse complement strand
AGTCAAATTCACTACAACACAAGTTCTATAATACAACACGTGCTATATTAAACAAGCACACGTTATATTATTTGATACAACACGTTCTTCAAGCTACAACTTTATTTTGGTAAAACACAAAACTTATGGCAATATTTATTTATCCTAACGCAAA
>NW_018478616.1:0-1156 GCF_002113885.1 Mizuhopecten yessoensis | reverse complement strand
TGTACATAGTACTTTAAAAAATACTTCCTACATTTATAGCGTTCAACGTATGTCAACATATACGAAAGCCTATGTGGGTAAGAAAAAGAAACACTGGAAAGTCGTAATAGCCCGAAAAAAACACGTTATTACACAAACAAACGCGTAATAACGCCAACACACACGTTAACGTTATTACGTCAATAAACACGTAATAACGCGAACATACACGGTATAGCGTAAAATGAACACGTAATAACAAAAGAGAAAACAAAGAAACAACGCGAAATTAATCATAATAATATGAAATAAATAGTTGATAAGGCGTCATAACGTGTGTTTAGTTTGTTTTTGCGTTATTACAACTTTCCCGAAATGATTATATGATGCGGTTGAAATTTGTACTTTGCTGTAATCGACTTGTTAAATTTATGAATAGGTGTATTTTTACTATACATTTTCTAAACATATATAAACTGTAGATAATTTGATTGAAAAATAACAGCATGTTTTGTGCTATCACCGTTAAGAATTGCTAGAACCAGACTTGAACTTGTCCCTCCGAGGTCAGTTGATTTCAACTGCTACCGGAAGTGAAGTTTATAACCAGACCTATTCTTTATAAACAATGTATGATGTTACTCTCGGTATTTTCATCAGACAACAATCAACCAAACTCTACAAAGATCCACAATCTATAAATGGTCTATCAAGATTGTGAAATAACTAGTCAAATTCACTACAACACAAGTTCTATAATACAACACGTGCTAGATTAAACAAGCACACGTTATATTATTTGATACAACACGTTCTTCAAGCTACAACTTTATTTTGGTAAAACACCAAACTTATGGCAATATTTATTTATCCTAACGCAAACACCAAACTTATTGGAGAATTCAATCTAGAAGTCATTTTTCTTCTTTGACTCAAATACCAAACTTATTGGCTTAGGGAGGAAAATCAGCATGATTCTGGTAACTAATTGAACGATCATTTATGGTCACGTGATAGAGGCGTCCATTGGCAATGGGGCCACACCATGAGTCATGTAAAGTGTTATCAAACTGAACAGCCTCACCATAGTCATGGGAGTTTTACTTATCACCCGGACTGGTGTTAAAAAGAGACCATTCAGATTTGGACAAGCTATGTAAAGAACAAAGCCTATGCA
>NW_018478615.1:0-2485 GCF_002113885.1 Mizuhopecten yessoensis | reverse complement strand
TGTAACAGTGTTCCAGTGTAACAGTGTTACAGTTTGTAACGTTTTATGTTGATGAGATGGGACGATTTCTACTTTTAAGTTCCAGTTCCAGTCTGTAAATAGTGACTTCTTTACCATCGGTGACCACTTATTGCAAATAGGTAAACTAAATGACCAAACATGCGGGTAAAATGATGTAGTCTTTTGTTCGTTGCTTCAAAAATTGAGTTTTCAAGTTTTGTTTGGTAGACAATTGAAGTCAGTCAAAATGCACATGTAAACATCAGTGATGTAAAAAATAAAATCGTTCATAGCTATTCCCCATTCGTCGTTTTAAGATTATGTCTAGAACCTAAAAAAAAGGACAACACAAAAAGTGACGTCGTATGTCGCAATGCTTGTCGCTGCATTTGCATTTCTAACTAAAACATTCCTGTTTCACCAACACAAGCTGTATAGGTAACTCCAATAACAACAACCCGTAGTAAAACTCTTATCAATTACGTCATTTTGTTTAAAGTTTCCAGTGCTAAGCTTTAATGCAGTTGACGGAAAACGATAAAGAATATGCATCCTGTAATTCAGATACAATTATCAACTTCCGGTACATGTCCAAGAGAAGGTTTTTGAGCCGGTTGAATTGCATTGATGAGATAAAGTCCTGTGTTAGTGTGAACGGAGTATGAGGAATACAATTATGCTGTGTTGCTGATTTTAGCAAATACAAACAAAATCACAACCAGGTCAGTTTGCGACACTTCAGCACAGTTCGCAATGAAAGTACAATGTTCCCGTCCCCACGACAGCGATTCGATCCAAGCTTGGAAGTGTTGCTGTGATCTACTAACTCTTAGTCAAATATTGCCTCTGCTTCAACGGATGTTATGGACCAACGAATGTACCTTTAGCATGTTACGCGTTCGATATAGATATGTTGCATGTTCATGTGGAAAGTAGTTAAATGCATATTGCAACCCTTAATGCTCGCACTATAAATTAATCAAACAATGTATATAGCTGTGATGAGGTCTGTGAAGAGGGGCGTCTCTACATCCTTTGTGGTCTAAGCCGATCACAGTGTTGCTAAAACATGGGTTCGTACATTCTGTCCTACTGCATAATGATTTAGCCCAATATGAGCACTCAATCTACTCCCAAATATTTATCTCCAAAGATACGTATATAAAACACTTCAATTTATCATATTTTCCTGATTCACCAGTGGCTATCAATTTTCAAGTAAAAATATATTGCATAGACATTGTACATGCATCATTGCAACTTGCCTTCATTCTCCCACGCATGCAACCTACATTTCAATATTAAAGTGTTTAAAGAGTTTAAAAGTCTTCCCCTTACCCCGTCTAACTATACCGGGTTGGTATTCTTCTGATTCCTCTCACGTGTTTTCCGGGGTTTATGTTGTCCGAAAGAAACATGAGTATTTAAGCACCCCTGTCTCAGTGCACTGTGATTTGTTTTGCAAAACATCCCCTTTACATACCAAAATTGTATCAGGTAGGGCAAAGTCACTTCTGTTGACCAGGTAGCGCAATATGTAATTGCGATAGTATATCACTATAAAGTAAAGGGCACCAGGTTCGAATCTAAGTCTAGCTCAGGTTTATTCTTTTACACTCCAACCAGGGTGTTATGATAAATATCAGTTTGCACATTGAATGAACATGGCGTGCAATGTTACCATTTGCTCATTTTGTGACAGAAAGGTTTGAACTAATACTGCGAGTTTTGTACAAAATCGGTCATCAGTAGTTCTGTAAGACACTTTCGTATGGCCGTTTGGACACGCTTAGTGTCTCACCGTTAAATTTTAATTATGATAATATTATAAGTTTTCATTAAATGTACGAGAAATTCCATAATATGTCAAATGCTGCTCCAAAGTCCTGTAGCATCGTACCTTCATGATCACCAGACACACATTATGCAATACTGACTGCTAAATATACAATAAACACAAATGTTTCCATTTAAATTCAAGGATTTGCGATATTCTCCTTTCTTAATTAACACACTTATTGTATGCGGCCAGTTGTAGACTTTTTCCTCGACGAAAGTTTTAAATTATCAGGCGAAATGCTTTGTCCTTGGCTCCAGCATCTTGGATGTGGCCTTGAAAATCAATCATGTGGCTGACTAACTGTCCGTCGGTACATGTGGGTCTAGAAACAAACGATTTCCATTTGATAGTGTGTATTCACGTGCATGCCATGTAGTTCAAGAATCTCGAAAACCAAAGCCAATCGCGGCAACTTTAGGTTTCATTACACATGTGTAATAGGCTAATAGCATGTTTATGACATGGCCGCATGACATTGTAAAATGGGTCAGTTATGTGATATTAAGAGTTATCACTGGAATAACGAATTGAAGGATTAAATGATTCCAGTATGAAATGTAGCAAAACAACCACATCCTAACGAAATAGTGACATATTTACAGGACATTTGGGTAGAGGTTATAAGATGACCATAAATGTGGCAGG
>NW_018478614.1:0-2485 GCF_002113885.1 Mizuhopecten yessoensis | reverse complement strand
GTGTATAGTGAACACTTGTTGATTAAGACTGTGTATAGTAAACACCCGTTGATTAAGACTGTGTATAGTGGACATTTGTTGCTTCAACAGGTACAGTGGACACTTGTTGATTAAGACTGTGTATAGTGAACACTTGTTGATTAAGAATGTGTATAGTGGACAATTGTTGATTAAGACTATGTATAGTGAACACTTGTTGATTTAGACTGTGTATAGTAAACACCCGTTGATTAAGACTGTGTGTAGTGGACATTTGTTGCTTCAACAGGTACAGTGGACACTTGTTGGTTAAGTCTGTGTATAGTGAACACTTGTTGATCAAGACGGTGCAGTGGACACTTGTTGATTCGGATTGAGTATAGTGGACAATTGTTGCGTCAACAGGTACAATGGACACTTGTCAATAAAGACTGTGTATAGTGAACACTTGTTGATTTAGACTGTGTATAGTAAACACCGGTTGATTAAGACTGTGTATCGTAGACATTTGTTGCTTCAACAGATTAAGACTGTGTACAGTTGACACTTGTTGATTATGACTGTACATTAGAGACTTGTTTATTGGGACTGAGTACAGTAGATACTTGTTGATTAAGAATGTATAGTAGAGACTTGTTGATTAAGACTGTATATAGTGGATACTTGTTGATTAAGACTGTATATAGTGGATACTTGTTGATTAAGACTGTATATAGTGGATACTTGTTGATTAAGACTGTATATAGAGGACACTTGTTGATTAAGACCGTATATAGTGGACACTTGTTGATTAAGAGTGTGTACAGTTGACATTTATTGATTAAGACTGTGTATAGTCGACATTTGTTGCTTCAACAGGTACAGTGGACAGTTGTTGATTAAGACTGTGTACAGTTGACACTTGTTGATTATGACTGTACATTAGAGACTTGTTTATTGGGACTGAGTACAGTAGATACTTGTTGATTAAGAATGTATAGTGGAGACTTGTTGATTAAGACTGTATAGTGGACACTTGTTTATTAAGAATGTGTATAGTGGACACTTGTTTATTAAGACTGTGTATAGTGGACTTTTGTTGCTTCAACAGGTACAGTGGACACTTGTCGATAAAGAATGTGTATAGTGAACCCTTGTTGATCAAGACGGTACCGTGGACACTTGTTGATTAAGTCTGTGTATAGTGGACAATTGATGCTTCAACAGGTACAGTGGACGCTTGTTGATTAAGTCTGTGTATAGTGGACACTTGTTTATTAAGAATGTGTATAGTGGACACTTCTTGAGTCAGACTGTGTATAGTGAACACTTGTTGATTAAGAATGTATAGTAGAGACTTGTTGATTAAGACTGTATATAGAGGACACTTGTTGATTAAGAATGTGTATAGTGGACAATTGATGCTTCAACAGGTACAGTGCACACTTGTTGATTAAGACTATGTATAGTGAACACTTGTTGATTTAGACTGTGTATAGTAAACACCTGTTGATTAAGACTGTGTACAGTTGACACTTGTTGATTATGACTGTACATTAGAGACTTGTTTATTGGGACTGAGTACAGTAGATACTTGTTGATTAAGAATGTATAGTAGTGGACAATTGTTGCTTCAACAGGGACAGTGGACACTTGTTGATTAAGACTATGTATAGTGAACACTTGTTGATCAAGACGGTACCGTGGACACTTGTTGATTAAGAATGTATAGTAGTGGACAATTGTTGCTTCAACAGGGACAGTGTACACTTGTTGATTAAGACTATGTATAGTGAACACTTGTTGATTTAGACTGTGTATAGTAAACACCTGTTGATTAAGACTGTGTACAGTTGACACTTGTTGATTATGACTGTACATTAGAGACTTGTTTATTGGGACTGAGTACAGTAGATACTTGTTGATTAAGAATGTGTATAGTGGACAATTGTTGATTAAGACTATGTATAGTGAACACTTGTTGATCAAGACGGTACCGTGGACACTTGTTGATTAAGTCTGTGTATAGTGGACAATTGATGCTTCAACAGGTACAGTGCACACTTGTTGATTAAGACTGTACAGTGGACACTTGTTGGTTAAGTCTGTGTATAGTGAACACTTGTAGATCAAGACGGTACAGTGGTCACTTGTTGATTAAGACTGCGTATAGTGGACAATTGTTGCTTCAACAGGGACAGTGTACACTTGTTGATTAAGACTGCGTATAGTGGACAATTGTTGATTAAGACTATGTATAGTGAACACTTGTTGATTTAGACTGTGTATAGTAAACACCCGTTGATTAAGACTGTGTGTAGTGGACATTTGTTGCTTCAACAGGTACAGTGGACACTTGTTGGTTAAGTCTGTGTATAGTGAACACTTGTAGATCAAGACGGTACAGTGGTCACTTGTTGATTAAGACTGCGTATAGTGGACAATTGTTGCTTCAACAGGTACAATGGACACTTGTCGATAAAGACTGTGTATAGTGAACACTTGTTGATCAAGACGGTACAGTGGA
>NW_018478613.1:0-2481 GCF_002113885.1 Mizuhopecten yessoensis | reverse complement strand
AAACTTGCTATATCCCTCATACCCATACTTTAACTGTTAACTATATAACCGAGTGTAGGTATACACTTTGACGTCATGGTATCGTCATATCGAAAATTTACCAAAATTTACCAAAATAAATTGACCATCTTGTAGAGAACGTGCAATACTTGTAAAATGACATTTTAAACCACTTGTCATTCATACAGGATGACCAGGCGTAATTTTTGACAGGTCTATAGCATTCTAATGCTATGTGATACATTTGTAAAAAGAGAAAATGCGATGTTTGGACATCAAAAATTCGATGCCAAAATTAATACTCGCATACTATGTACGCCATTTCATCGGAAAATCATTGCATGTCCTCTAATTTATCATTTAAATCAGCTCGTAAACGATAACCTGACGTTGAAAATATGGCAGATATGCGTTATACGTAAAAAAAACCATAGCATTTAGTCACACTTATGGATCTCACTTTATTTCAATGCTGTTTTACCGCTGATATTTCATTCTATCATATGCGACATTACAAGTATTTCCAGACTCCTCGCCAGAACATGCTCCTTTTGCTGTGTGATTTCTCTAATGACACACTGAACGTTGTATAGCACTCCCAAGGCAATATGTCATGCGATTATATAACACCACAGCAGAAATTCTCCATTTCCAATCCATCGTGTTATGTAACATGTAAAACGATCTTAAAAGAACATTCTTTACCGGAAAAAACGCATGTTCTCAACAAACAGGAGCTTTTTTTTCGTTAAACATTCTCCGTGATTAATATTTGCGTTAGGGATGGAAAAAAGTAGCGTTGAACATCAACGTGCTTTTTCGTGATGGGACACGTGACTTTGATATCCTCATTTCCACTAGGACGGTATCAAACAGCGGGAACATCATGTAGATGAGTGTTGATGCGACTCAGTATTCCCATTAGCCTGGCGGTGGGGCTGATAATTGTCCTGTTACAGAGGTGACCTCGAGAGTTTGTTATTGTGAGTAGCAGCAACAGTTAAAGTGTGCCTCTTGACAAAAGTTCAATGCCTGTAACGACGGGTTTACGTGTGGAGGGTTGTAATGTTATACACCTAATAGCATTCATCTTTCTAATGAACTGACACCATTTCGCATTAACCGATTTACGGCCACGTGAATTCCTCTAGGTATGTTAACAGATAGCATACATGTACAATGTACGAGATATGTTCGCATTTCACTTAAATATTATTCTTCACAGATGGCATGATATTTGAGCATTGAACAGCATTCAGACGACATTTTTGTGTGAATATGAATGCCGAATACAAATCAGTTTACTATTTGTAATTACCATTTTTTTTATAAGCAAGAATTTCTCAAAACTTAACATGCAGTAAAAATAAGTGTATGTAGTGTTTGTTTTTTTTCTAAAATGACAACTACCTTCAGTAGGGGTAGTGGTTTCCAACGTTAAAATTATTACGTCATGGCGTGTATAGCATAATTCAGCAGGGTGTATAATAATGGCAATGCTACACAGTGGGAATATAACGTGTAACACTAAAAGATATCACTCGGTACACTAAAATTGTTCATTAACATTGATATTAAGGTTTCATAACAAACAACACTATATTGGGATACTTTCATAATTGTTAAAATACTTTTAATGAGCAATTTCAATTGGGGTATGAATACCATATGAAACCGCTACCGGTGTTTCATACAGTTATTTTGTTCAGGAAAAAATATCCCACAATCAGTTAAATGCCAACTAACTTCTTTCGCCTGAAAGCGATCACTTATTCGGTAAAACGTTGATTACTGCATTAGGTTCGCGTTGAATTTTCAATTACACTCATGAAAAACTGTGTTTATCTTTGGAGCGACAGCTCAACTTCTAGCTACTAGTAGCTATTGACACGGTGGGTTTCATCCGATAAATAAGTTTACGACAAAAAAGGTTATCTCGCATGTCAGTGCGAAGATCTGGTTTAATACGTAACGATAATGTTTGGAGGCACGGTTTCGTCAGTGCGATTTCCTGGTGTTTTACAGTCTGAGAATGTCGGCACTCTACGAAAAACACTTGTTGGAAAACGTTGCAAGGAAAAGTAAAAATAAAGTTACAGAACGTCGTAAAATATAAAGTAAAATGAGAATAGAGATAACACGTCCGGGGAGTACCTCTCCAGGTCGGGGATTGAGAAAAGAAAACACCTGCTGTTACCCACTGCATGATCGTAAGAGGCGAATTATGTGGGAATCCCCCGCAAAATTAGGGATTTGTGCTTGTACCCTCTTCTTGGGGACATAAAGACCAATATGTATCTGTTACACTCATTGCAATATTTGTTTTTAAAATAGAAGTTGTTATTCCCTGTTAAACCTTAAACCTCTCATTGGTAAACTTTGTAAAGTAAACAGCTTCACTTTGGTTAACTTGGTAAGGTAAGAGACCTCTCATCTGTAAACTTTGTAAGGTAAGAAACCTCTCGTTGGTAAACTTTGTAA
>NW_018478612.1:2040-2480 GCF_002113885.1 Mizuhopecten yessoensis | reverse complement strand
CTTCATCTGTTACTGGACATAGCTTTTCAAAGGAACCCCAGAGGAGTACGAGTATAAGTCATCAGATTTGGACGACCACTTGGTACTCTTCGATCATTTCGTGATGGTCTGATACATGTATGAGGTGAGTTCCAAACTGCCACGATATCATTAAGTTCATCCTGCAAAATGAATGGTAACTGTCATATTAATGCGTTTTTTTTATTTCATTTTATTAAATCATCATACATGACTATATGGCTATATCTATACATGACTATGTCTATCCCGCTTCCGCCTTCAGCTTTGCTTGCTATTCGTCTATTCCGTCTTTGCGTATTGCAGAGTTATCTTCTCTTGTCAGCAGGTATTGATTGTGACGTCATTTGTTTGTGTGAGAAAATTACGTCGTTTTCTCAAACTTTGATGACGTTCCTCTCACAAGCGAATGACGTAACAAT
>NW_018478612.1:0-282 GCF_002113885.1 Mizuhopecten yessoensis | reverse complement strand
CTATATCTATACATGACTATGTCTATCCCGCTTCCGCCTTCAGCTTTGCTTACTATTCGTCTATTCCGTCTTTGCGTATTGCAGAGTTATCTTCTCTTGTCAGCAGGTATTGATTGTGACGTCATTTGTTTGTGTGAGAAAATTACGTCGTTTTCTCAAACTTTGATGACGTTCCTCTCACAAGCGAATGACGTAACAATAAATACCTGCTCACAAGAGAAGATAACTCTGCAAATACAAAGATGGAATATGACTTTATATATAGCGTATATGCCACAATAT
>NW_018478611.1:0-2478 GCF_002113885.1 Mizuhopecten yessoensis | reverse complement strand
GCAAAAATTCCAAAAATCGTAATTACAGTCGGAAAATGAGCCACATATTCGTCCAAAACAGTACGGAAGGAAAATATAATATCCTTTCTAACATTTTTTTCTTCAAAATATAGGTGATCCTTAGCATAATGTGAGTAGTATATGTCTGACTTGTATATTTTGGGTTCTTATTCATTTTCATAGTCATTTAGTGCAGTAAAATGGATTTCGTCATTGACGTACTAATTTTCAATAAGGTGATTTATTCTTCATATTGCAAGTGATTATTTGTTTGATGATGACATTGTAAATCTTGTCAAGCGCTTTGACAGTAACACTCTTTCATATTTAGAGTTAAGATTATATTTCATTTACAGCATTAAGAATATAAAAACAGATTAGGACAGGATAGAATAATGTACGAGTGTATCATTTGTATTAACGCGCGGATGGAAGCATGTAAGCACATCGGCTTACAGTCGGAGGAGTCCACTCATTTAGAATGTGTTAAAATCTAAAGAAAGCAAAAATAAACCTAGATCCAATAATTCCAAAGAGAAAAGCCGGTTGGTAATTTCTTTGAAGACGAATTAAATCCATGATGCTCCCAGCTGATAAGGTACAGGCTACTGTCATCACGCCTAAAACTATGTACAAGGATAAGATAAGTGAACTACTTTAGGATACCAACACTTACAAGAGCCTTAGGAAAGGCCCCACAACCAAGTACTGTACTGTACCAGATTATGACAAGATCTTAGAACGTTGAAAGAAAGACCACACGTTAACCTAGGAACATCACAGGTACTTATAACCAACATCTACAGATGTTCCAAAACTGTAAGGCCTACCCAAGGTACATAGGGAGACAGTCCCTCTCAGACCCATAGTGGCATCTAGGGGATCAATCAACTACAATGTAGCCATTTTTTTGGCTAACGTTCTTTCACCATTAGTAAGCAAATCAGAACACCATATCAGAACAGCGCCGATTTAGTAATATGGATGGAAGAAATCATGCTTCCCCGAGGAATGTGTTGTGTCCTATGATGTGTCGTCACTCTGTTAGCATTAGCCGAGATCATCAGGATCATTAAAAAGAGAATTGCGGAGGACACCACTCTATCCGACTGGACTGCGTTTCTCCCACTCAGATCACAGACCTCGATATATGCCTCATTACTACCTACTTTGTGTACAGGGGGAAATTCTACCAGCAAGCGAAGAGTGCGATGAGCCCTATAGTGGACAACTTGTTTATGGAACATTTTGATCCAAAGCGCTCTCCACCTTCATTCAACGCCCAAGATACTGGGGCCGTTATGTGGACGATACCCTCGCCATCACAAAGTTGTGTGTGTTGGACGCCTTCTCGGAGCATGTGACTAACGTTTACCTTGCCATCAAGTTCACTATGGAACGAATGAAGGACCACAAGATCCCTGTCCGTGACACTTAGATCACAAAACTTGACAATGGCAGTCTGTATTTCAAGGTTTACCGGAAACCCATCCATACAGATCAGTACTTCAAGTTTGACAGCCATCAGCCCCTTGAACACAAACTTGGTGTAATTAGAATCCTCACCCACCGGGCCAGTATCATCTGCGCATCGGGAGATATCAAGAACAGAGAAATTGACCACCTAAAACTGGTACTCCGAAAATGAGTCTCAGAACATCATAGAAACTTGTTACCAGTCGGAGCTCACATGAGCCAAAGATCTCACTCGTTGGGGCTTCCAGCATAGGAGTGCTAGACCAAGACCCCCGCTGGTTCCAGAGAGGGGTTAAAGAGGCGGCCACCATTCCAGACTTGAACAAAGACCGAGGGCGCTACCACCTACCGCCAGCCTATGTCAGCCTGATTCATTCACATGTCTTGGGGATAATCCCCGAGTCACATGACTGAATTGCATGACTAGTCTGAAGCCCCCTACTGATCTCAGTAAGGGCTAAGGAAGGCAACCAGTAGGTAGTCGAAAGCTACCCGTGAGTAGTACTTGGTTGAGAGACACTGTTAACTGTTTGTTTATTACATATGTCCATGTATAACATGTTGTAATGCTTCACTATCATACTGTATAGCAATGAATTACAATGTATTTTGAAAAAAACTGTATATGTTATGTGTTCTCTCCGATGTGTTGTAAAACAGGAATATAAAATCATCTGAACCATCTGAATCTGTAAGTATGGGGTAGTATGCTACAATGGTTATTGAGTGAACGTCAGTATAGACTATGGTACTGTGAATTCAATATTATCAGCCGAGATTATCTCACTATGATTAATTGATAGGGCCGTTAATGTCAGCTTTACAGCGACTGACACTGATTAAGTAAAGATTGACTGATATGTAAGCGAGGGTTAGATTCCCTGGTTTGTAGGGACTGTAAAAATACTGGTACTATGTACGTAGAGGCGTGCTAGAAATGCTGGTACAATGTACGTTGTACATAAGGGCAGGTCAAACATGCAGGTACAATGTTCTTTGTAC
>NW_018478610.1:0-2475 GCF_002113885.1 Mizuhopecten yessoensis | reverse complement strand
TATACATGTATGTGTTATTCAGTGTCTTGACTTCGTTTTTTTTTTTTAAATCGTTTACAAGACAGCTAAATATTACACTAATTAACAGATTAAAANATAATAATTTTATAAAGACTTTGTGTGTATTAGGTTCAATTTTTCACTCTTTTTGTATGAAACTATGTGTCCTGTTTGCTTTTAGCTTGTATTTGGTAACTTTTATCCATACAATTTCAATAAAAAACGCTTTTTGTAACATGCTGTAGATATTTTATGATAAATAAAATACTTGTAGGGTTGATTAGCAATGTTTCTTTTCATTATTTTATTGTTGTTATAGTTTTGAACAATGCCACACGCTCAATAAATGTGCAAGTGTTGAATTTGACAAAAAATCATTTTTCGGTATTTTTTACAAAAAAATCCCCAGTGTATCGGAATGCTTAGATTTTCATAAAGTCATCTCTACATAGTGACACAACCATTATGTGAAACTTCATTGAATTCTGCTGGCTAATTGCGAAAGGGTGGAGCCTCCTTAAGAATACAACTTTCAGAATGAGATAAGATAGACTTTATTTAAAGTCGGCTAGTCGAAGAATAACAATAAAACACAAGCTTTTCGGCATTTTTTTTTTTTTTTATTTAAGTCCGTTCTAGTAAGTATGGCAGCACGTCCGTGTTTGAACATTTTTTAACTATCCCGTCGGAAGAGCAGATGGCCGTAAGTTCGGCCCCCATTGGAATCAGCTTAATTATGACGTCATAAAGCATGCAACGTCAGATTTTACCGCCAATTTTACGAATTTTTATGTGTTACATGGGCCGAACTTGCCACGCTATCATTGGCCGAAACTGTCCGGGCCCAAATTGATATTTCAATAAAGGTCTTATCGTACATTAGTATGGTAGTGAGTGATTGGCTTGGCTTTTATGTATTATCATTTGAAGCTGTCAGTGTCTTACACGTTTGACTGTAAAAACGTAGCAATTCCGTTTCAAAAAGTTCGCATAACTAGAAGCGAGATCATGATTTTCTTTCTACCCTCTCAAAAGTACTTTTCTCCTGTTAAGTAATTTTACATCAGAGTTTTCCTCGCCATTTTTCGTCGTTGAATGCCCAGCCAACTAAACTGCTAAGATCCTTAAACTTGTAAATATTAGCTCAAAAACAAAAAATATCAGGGATGGCCGAACTTGCCCCGGTCTCCCGTAAGTAGATTTTTTTTATCATTGATGATTGGTAAAAATGTATTCACAGTATAATTTTTGCATCAATGACGCCATTTTCTTCTAGTCAAAGCTAAAGAAGATATTTGTTCTTGTGCGTAACGTATATGATTGGTCGGTGGCACCAAAAAGACCGGATTCAATCCCGGTCACCTGCCCGACCACGCGGATTTTCTCCGGATACTCCAGCTTCCTCCCATATTAAGAATTAAACCCTCTGCGTGCTTCCGTCAGGGCACAAAAAGAATGATTGAGATACGCTGGGGAAGAACTGTTTGGTAATTACTATACTAAGAAAAAAGTGCATATTCCATATTTGACGATTAGTCAAAGTAAATGTATAGAGATGTTAGTTAAAAAATGAAATTAAAAAATTAAAACATTGTAATACTTTGATGTAACTGAAATTGTCTTGATATGGATATGTCGTCTCAAATTTTGTAACTGTCACCGAGGTTTGACAGGTAATGATGCCAAATAAATTTACAGTTTCTGTCTGTTACTAGTTATAAATCGGCACCCATTGTGGAAAACTAATACGTGACTGAAAAAGGGCGTTGCACTTGGGTTGGTTGTCTGGAAAATTATTGTTAATTTCGTCATAAATGCATTTTCCATTGCTTCTTTTATGAGTGATGTATAAATAATGTAAAGACTATATCCAGACTTTCAAAAATGTCAATTATTTCGTTCATATTCTCAACAAATGGAAATCAAAAGCTGATGAAATTTTAAATGATCTTTTTTTTGAAGATATAAAAAACAACAGAACCGGATTGATAACAAAAAAGATCTTTTTGTACCTGTGGAAAAACTAAAATAAAAAAGTCTTGAAACACCGACAAAGAGATAAATGCAACGGACATCAGTTCCAGAATTTTCCGGTTAATTTTCATTCTTCCGAAAATAACCGATGAAGGCCGATGGAGTGTGACGTGCTTATGAAGTCATAGTATGATAATCTCTGAACGAAGTTTCATGCCTGTTAGTATCACATTTTATATGATAAACTTTTTTACACTGTGTATATTATTTTTTATCTTAATAAACAAGTAATAAAACATGAAGATTGTTTTCACTATACGAAGATATTCATGTATAGGTTGAAACACAATTGTCTTTGCTTCAAGGATACACTTCCTGTTTCCCCACTGGACGTCTACTTCCGGTGGAAAAAAAATTAAAGGCAAAGTGTAGAATGTGCCACATTCCAAAGTGTAAAAAGGGGAAGCAACTCTGTATACGCACGCATGTGTTACCATTAAA
>NW_018478609.1:0-2474 GCF_002113885.1 Mizuhopecten yessoensis | reverse complement strand
CGCCACACGTCTTTCCCTCCACTTCGATCGTGAAAATTTCGTTACTACATCTCCCATAAAATGGTTCATCTATGAAGGATGTCCCCGGACATGTACGTGTGTTGAAGAATAACCTGACAAACATGTAGTAAAAAAATCCTGAGAGCTGCGAGTGTAAACTTAACCAATAATGCTTATCACCCTTAGTACTATATTGTATGGCAACTTGATCACAAGCCTTGATGTAATTATACCGTTTACTGTCTCTGTAGATCCAGAAAACTTCTCCCCGACAACGAAAGTAAAATTGGTTTTCTTCTCCAGCATCAAAAGGGTTATCAATTCCGGGACAATTTCTGAGGACGCAACTTGTACCCGACCCCCAACAACTCATCCAATAACTCAAATCTCGATATGATGTATCATCAAGATATTTGAACGACACTACATCCGAGTTTCGGATGAACCTACTTTGTCCAGAATAACCTGTCAGTTGTTTCCAAGTATCTAAAGGAAGTTCTTTATACCATGAGTTTACAACTTCCTTGTATTTCGATCTACTCCTGTGCTTTGATTCAATTATAGTAGCAGATTTGTGAATAGCCCACATGACATATTTATAGTGATTCTGGAGAGTTATTTTAATTTTATTCTGAAGTTCTTCTTTAAGACGTATGTCTTCATCATTCCCAGCATGTATCATTAGTTCTGCCACNTCGATGTGGGATCATTATGTATATGAAAATGGTGTCCGTCATTACCAACATCCGTAGCTAAAGCAATTATCTTACCTTTAAAATAATCCAAAGTTGAATTCTTTACATGGCTTTTGTATTCATGTAATAACGGAGATTGTTTGTTCAAGCTTAGTCCATTTTTTAAGACACTTTTTTCCCACTGCTCTACCTTGGAACGTGGCACTCGTAAGACTCTAATTACACTTCTGATTTGAATTCTCAAGTCTCTAAGTTTCATTTTCATTTCAGCAACAGCTTGCGTACTCATCTCAATTCTAATATCCGCAATAACGTTTGCTTTAATTAATTGATAAGAATTTGATGCAGGCCATATTAAGTCTATGAGAGTTCCGACAGAAAATACGGAAACTATCATGAACAAAGGGTTTGAAATTGACAGCGCAATACTAATTCCTCCAAGTACCACATTTGTTGTAAAATCCACTATTTTTCTAGTATCGTCCAAACTGGTGTCTCTTTTACTCCTTTTAAGGACTATGCTTTTGAAATCATCAATTTTCTTACAATCCACAAGAGCTAAATGAAGCACTATGCATATGATGATACAACACCAGAACCGTTTGAATGGAGCCATCTGAAAATAAATTATTAACATTAATTGTATACAAATTCTAATACATTTCTATATTCTACCCTTATTATCAAAAATGACATTTTAACAAAATTTATAAATATAGGCAACATAAAAAACCCAAGCAAATTCATGAAATTTATATACCCCGCCTGCAGGAAATATTGTAGGAAAATGTTGAGGTTAGGTTTAAACATGTCAGTATGGTGCTATTGAGACATAATGCATAGTTTGAAAATCAAAGAAAACAAAGTTTTATACTGAAGTTTGACTTTTTCATTGAACATGTACTACAGGGTAAATTAAACTGATTGAAGAAAGCATAGTGTAAATATTGCATACATGTAATGATGTTAAGCAGATCCTTGGTAATCTGTAAGGATTGTAGTCATTTGTGGCAGTTATTGCACGGAAACAGCAACAAACGACTTTTTCTGTTAATTAAGGGCCATAACTCCACCGAATAAAGTCGGCCGAAAGTGACGATCGAACTTGGCCTAGCTCTTAAGGCATTTAACCTTGTTACCAAGTTTGAAAAAAACGGTTAACATATGAAGTAGTTATCGTACGGAAACGAAGTGTGACAGGCGGACAGACAGACGGACAAACCCAAATTAATAACCCCCCTTTTTTCTTCGAAAAAGCGGGGGATACTTTTAAGATGGGGCATGATTGCCAATGCGACAACTCTCCATCCAAGACCAAATGTCGTTGATGTAAGCATTTATAGTTTTCGAATCGACCTTCAACGCGGAGCCTTTGGCTCACACCGTATATCAAGCTATACACTGCCCCAAAATGACCAGTGTTAAACAAATGAAATGAGAAAACATTCGGCCTTATTTATATACAAACCATTTTAACGAAAAACAAATATGAAATACAGCAACAAACGACAAACACTAAATTAAAGGCTGCTGACTTCGGACAGGTATAAATAGTATATATGATAGATCCAATCCATACCCTAACCTAAGCCAGTGGTTTTAACAGCACGACATAAGAACAAACGATAACAATCAGTTGGCTCAACTCATCAGATCGACACAATGCAGCTAGGTGAAGTGCGATTTCAAATATCAACTTTAAGGCAAGATTTTTTAAAGTGTTTCCACATACAGGTATAATATTATGTAAAGCAAGTGACCCAGGATGGGATCATTTTT
>NW_018478608.1:0-2474 GCF_002113885.1 Mizuhopecten yessoensis | reverse complement strand
TTCAAAAACTTTCCCTACAGTGCTTAATAAAGCTATTGGTCTATACTTACTGGGGCATTGTTTATCACCTTTCTGACTAAGCTTTTTTCCATGAATTGGGATAAATTCCTTGATCAAGACACTTTCTGAATATAATAAATAGCGGAAATGAAACAAAGAGCTGTGACTAATTTTATCATATCCAACAGCTTTACCTAATTTAGGAGACTTAAGGATGTCAACAATATTAGCATGTGTAAAAAATACATTATCTATAAGACTTTGGGTTCTCATATCAACTTGTGGTAAAGGTACACCTGAGTCGTCTATAGTAGAGATAGACACAAAATAGTCATTTAAAATTTAGAGGAGGTATAATGTAAGATACATCTGCACTTTTAGTTAATCTCCGAACCAGTTTCCAAAAATTCTTTTGATTAGTTTTTGCATAACTTTCTAAAAGTCCATTAATATCAGCATAAAAATGTTTTCTTGTCCTACGTTTGAGATTGTTGACATGGTTTCTATGTTTTTTAAATTTAACTAAATTCTCTACAGAAAAAAACTTGTTTTTATGCAATTTATTTCTAATCCTAATTTCACGACGCAGTTCAGTAGTAAACCACGGTTTATCATTCGGTCTAACAGTAATAACCTTAGTTGGAATACAAAGATGGGCATATTCCAAATACTTATCTGTAAAAATCGAACACATATCGTCGCATGTATACGCATTTCTAAATACGTATTGCCAATCGCTGTTTTGTAACAGGTTATTAAATTTAGGATAGTCAGCATTTTTATAACACTAAATCATGCGTTTAAATTTGTTAGTAAGAAAAATGTTTAGTTTAATTTCAACGAGTGTAGCGTCATGGTCCAAAATGTCCCTGTCAATTTCAAAAACATCGGAAAAACCAACAACGCATGTATCGCTCACGAGCGCGGGCTCAGGGAGCGAAGCAAGTGTTTGGCCTACCCGAGTTGGTTGTTTTATTACATTAGAAAACAGATACGTGCGGATAATGTCGTTCAGTTTATGGCGAGTTTCAACCAGTAGGTCAACGTTTATGTCACCAACGATAATGACATGTGGGTTTTCATCAAGTGCTTTTTCAATGGAGTTTTCAAATTGTTCCCAAAATAGATTTACACAGTCATTTGGTCTATATACTGTACATAGAGGATACGAGGAGTTATTAAAAATAATTTTGACCTAGATGGCCTCTCCTGATGGAAATTCTAAATCAAAACGCCGCTGGGGAGAAATTAAAGGCGAAATATAAACAACGACACCCCCACCCTGTGAATATTCACGGTCTTTCCGGAAAGGATTATTATTAAAACCTGGAAGTGATATTTCTTCTTCAGATATACTGTTGTCTTAGTGGGATTCCGTGATACATACTACGTGAAATTCGTCTGCAATATTTTCAAGGTGAGTTACCTTATTTCGTTAACTGCGTATGTTTAAATGGAAAATTGTTAATTCATTGGAAGATACATCAGGCCCAAGGTTTTCATGTACATTTTTTTTTGTATGTCCATGCAAATCAATAATAAAAGATGGAGGATGAGGATGAAATTAGTGTTACTGAAATAGCTATGTATAACATAAAAGAGAATACTGTATTGTGTGGTCTTAAGGTTCCGCTAAATCAATTTAAGGCAAAAGAAAACATATGTTTTTAGCTCTAAAATTCTCATTGGTATGTAAACCAATACATCAAAATGTTCACTATTGTATAAGGACGCTAAATAACCGGCCTTGTTACAAATATTTTTGATGAGTCTTGACATATTCACCTTATAAGCAGCAAAATGCAAATATCTACAAAATATCCGCAAAAAAAACCATCTTCAACATCTTTATAAAGACATGGGGACTACAGATTTGTGACACATGGAATAGCTTTAACCAAAATCAAATTTTAAAATGGAAATGGCAGATAAGATTTTTTGGGACTGCTTTTGTGGAAATGTATGGAGGCCCTGTAGTGTATTATTTTACACCCGAGAGTGATAAAATTTTCAAAACCTAATCCTAAAAATATAACAGTTACCAAACTCTACAGGAATGTTGTGTGCACAGAATACATGATGCTCCCATATATTAAATGTGTTAAGTTCAAAGGTCAGGGTTATATTCCTTTGGTCGCAAAAAATATTGCTTCACATATTTCACATTGACGTTGTATAACACTCTTATATGAGGGGCTAATTTTGAAACACATAACCTACAGATATTGGTAACATGAAATTTACACCATTTTCACTAAATAAACAATATGAATGAAATCTTGAAATCTATATTGAATACTACATGTATAACATTAGCCATATAGAAATTTAACCATTTGTCTATCTATATACAAACACTTCAATTATCTTCACCTTGACTTCAACCTATATGAATATAATTGAAGATTTAGTTTTCTTATTGAAAAAAGGTCTACTCACTTTTAAACGTCAATAAATATCAAGGATGAAGATCG
>NW_018478607.1:0-2473 GCF_002113885.1 Mizuhopecten yessoensis | reverse complement strand
CCTGTACCTACACAAACCTGTACCAACACAAACCTGTATCTAAACACACCTGTCCATACACAAACCTGTACCTATACAAACCTGTACTTACACAAACCTGTACCTACACACACCTGTTCCAACACAAACCTGTCCCAACACAAACCTGTACTTACACACATCACCTGTACCAACAAAAACCTGTACCTACTTGGACCTGTACCTACACATACCTGTATCAACACAAACCTGTACCAACACAACCCTGTACCTACACAGACCTGTACCTACACACGCCTGTATCAACACAAACCTTTACCCACACACACCTGTCCCTACACACACCTGTACCTACACAAACCTGTATTACACAAACCTGTACCAACACAAACCTGTATCTAAACACACCTGTCCATGCACAAACCTGTACCTATACAAACCTGTACTTACACAAACCTGTACCAACACAAACCTGTACCAACATTAACTTGTACCAACACAAACCTGTACTTACACACATCACCTGTATCAACACAAACCTGTACCAACACAACCCTGTACCTACACAAACCTGTCCCAATACAAACCTATACCTACACAAACTTGTAACTACACAAACCTGTACCTACACCCCCCTGTACCTACACCAACACCTACACAAACCTGTTCCTGCACACACCTGTACCTACACAAACATTTACCTACAAACACCTGAACCTTCACAAACCTGTATCTACACACACCTGTACCTACAACCACACCTTCACAAACCTATACCTACACACACCTGTACCTGCACAAACCTGTACCTACACACACCTGAGCTTACACACATGTACCTACACACACCTGTACGTACACAAACGTGTGCCTACACAAACTTGTACCTATACTCACACCTGTATCAACAGAAACCTGTACCTACACAAACCTGTACCTACACACACCTGTAACTACACCAACCTGTTCCTACACAAACCTGTCTCTACACACACCTGTACCTACACAAACCTGTATCAACACAAACCTGTGCCTAAACACACCTGTACCTACACAAACCTGTACCTACACACACTTGTATCAACACAAACCTGTACCTACACAAACCTGTACCTACACACACCTGTAACTACACCAACCTGTTCCTACACAAACCTGTCTCTACACACACCTGTACCTGCACAAACCTGTATCAACACAAACCTGTGCCTAAACACACCTGGACCTACACAAACCTGTACCTACACACACTTGTATCAACACAACCCTGTACCTACACAAACCTGTACCTACACAAACCTGTCCCAACACAAACCTGTACCTACACAAGCCTGTACAAACACAAACCTGTACTTACACACATCTCCTGTACCAACAAAAACCTGTACCTACACGGACCTGTACCTACACATATCTGCATCAAAACAAACCTGTAACAACCCAACCCTGTACCTGCACAGACCTGTACCTACACACACCTGTGTCAACATAAACCTGTACCTACACACACCTGTACCTACACACACCTGTACCGACACAAACCTTTGCCTACACAAACTTGTACCTACACTCACACCTACACAAACCTGTACCTACACAAACATGTAACTACCCAAACCTGTACCTACCAAACCCTGTACCTACACAAACCTGGACCTACCAAAACCTGTACCTACATAAACCTGTATTTACGCAGAGACACCTACACAACCCTGTACCTACACAAACATGTAACTACCCAAACCTGTACCTACATAAACCTGTACCTACGCAGAGACCCCTACACAACCCTGTCCCTACACACACCTGTTCCGACACACACCTGTACCAACACAAAACCTTTGCCTACACAAACCTGTACCTACACAAACCTGTACCAACACAAACCCTTTGCCTACACACACCTGTTCCTACACACACCTGTACTTACAAACATCACCTGTACCAACAAATACATGTACCTACACACACCTGTATAAACAGAAACCTGTACCTACACAAACCTGTACCTACACACACCTGTACCTACACAAACCTGTACCTACACAAACCTGTACCTACACAAACCTGTACCTACACAAACCTGTACCTACACAAACTTGTATCTACACTCACACCTACACAAACCTGTACCTACACACATCTGGACTTACACACCTGTACCTACAAAAACATGTAACTTCACAAAACTGTCCCTACACACAACTGTACCTACACAAACCTGTATCTACACAAACCTGGTCCTACATAAACCTGTACCTACACAAACCTTTACCAACACAAACCTGTACCTACATAAACCTGTACCTACGCAGAGACCCCTACACAAACCTGTGCCTACACAAACTTGTATCTACACTCACCCCTACACAAACCTGTACCTACATACACCTGTACCTACACAAACCTGTACCTACACACATCTGGACTTACACACCTGTACCTACAAAAACATGTAACTTCACAAAACTGTCCCTACACACACCTGTACCTA
>NW_018478606.1:0-2470 GCF_002113885.1 Mizuhopecten yessoensis | reverse complement strand
CAATAAATCAACACCAGTATTTAAATCAATGACCATACTTCAATACTAAACCTGTATTAATTGCAATAAACTAAAACCATCATTTTTAAAGTATTGTAGATAATTAGTCATCTTACTTCATCTGTGAGCTCCTTCCTGTAGTCCCAAACATCCAACTACTGGGACAGTGGCTTGTATAAGTAAGCTCCCTCCTACAGTCCCATCTATCCAAATACTGGGACAGTGGCTTGTATCAGTGAGCCCCCCTCAACAGTCCCACCCATCCAAATACGGGGACAGTGGCTTGTATCAGTGAGCTCCCTTCAACAGGCCCCCACATCCAAATACTGGGACAGTGGCTTGTATCAGGGAGGTCCCTTCAACAGTCCCACACATCCAAATACAGGGACAGTGGCTTGTATCAGTGGGCTCCCCCCAACAGGCCCACACATCCAAATACTGGGACAGTGGCTTGTATCAGTGAGCTCCCCTCAACAGTCCCACACATCCAAATACAGGGACAGTGGCTTGTATCAGAGAGCTCCCTCAACAGTCCTACACATCCAAATACTGGGACAGTGGCTTGTATCAGTGAGCTCCCTCAAAAGTCCCACACATCCAAATGCCGGGACAGTGGCTTGTATTAGTGAGCTCCCTCCACAGTCCCACACATCCAACTACTGGGACAGTGGCTTGTATCAGTGAGCTCCCTCCAACAGTCCCATCTATCCAAATACTGGGACAGTGACTTGTATCAGTAAGCTCCCTCTAACAGTCCCACACATCCAAATACTGGGACAGTGGCTTGTATCAGTGAGCTCCCTCAACAGTCCCACACATCCAAATACTGGGACAGTGGCTTGTATTAGTGAGCTCCCTCAACAGTCCCACACCTCCAAATACTGGGACAGTGGCTTGTATCAGTGAACTCCCTCAACAGTCCCATCTATCCAAATACTGGGACAGTGGCTTGTATCAGTGAGCTCCCTCAACAGTCCCACACATCCAAATACTTGGCCAGTGGCTTGTATCAGTGAGCTCCCACAACAGTCCCACACATCCATAGACTTGGACATTGGCTTGTATCAGTGAGCTCCCTCCATCAGTCCCATCTATCCCAATACCGGGACAGTGGCTTGTAATAGTGAGCTCCCTCCTACAGTCCCACACATCCAAATACTGGGACAGTGACTAGTATCAATGAGCTCACTCCAACAGTCCCATCTATCCAAATACTTGAAAAGTGGCTTGTATCACTGAGCTCCCTCCTGCAGTCCCACACATCCTAATACTGGGACAGTGGCTTGTATCAGTGAGCTACCTCCTACAGTCCCACCCATCCAAATACTGGGACAGTGGCTTGTATCACTGAACTCCCTCCTTCAGTCCCACACATCCTAATACTGGGACAGTGGCTTGTATTAGTGAGCTCCTCCAACAGTCCCACACATCCAAATACGCGGACAGTAGCTTGTATCAGTAAGCTCCCTCCTACAGTCCCATCTATCCAAATACTGGGACAGTGGCTTGTATCAGTGAGCTACCTCCTTCAGTCCCACACATCCAAATACTGGGACAGTGGCTTGTATCAGTGAGCTACCTCCTACAGTCCCACCCATCCAAATACTGGGACAGTAGCTTGTATCAGTGAGCTCCCTCCTACAGTCCCACACATCCAAAAACTGGGACAGTGACTAGTATCAATGAGCTCCCTACAACAGTCCAATCTATCCAAATACTTGAAAAGTGGCTTGTATCACTGAGCTCCCTCCTGCAATCCTACACATCCTAATACTGGGACAGTGGCTTGTATCAGGGAGCTACCTCCTACAGTCCCACACATCCAAATACTGGGACAGTGACTAGTATCAATGAGCTCCCTACAACAGTCCAATCTATCCAAATACTTGAAAAGTGGCTTGTAAAACTGAGCTCCCTCCTGGAGTCCCACACATCCTAATACTGGGACAGTGGCTTGTATCAGTGAGCTACCTCCTACAGTCCCACCCATCCAAATACTGGGACAGTGGCTTGTTTCACTGAGCTCCCTCCCGCCATCCTACACATCCTAATACTGGGACAGTGGCTTGTATCAGTGAGCTACCTCCTACAGTCCCACCCATCCAAATACTGGGACAGTAGCTTGTATCAGTGAGCTCCCTCCTACAGTCCCACACATCCAAATACTGGGACAGTAGCTTTGTATCAGTGAGCTCCCTCCTACAGTCCCACACATCCAAAAACTGGGACAGTGACTAGTATCAATGAGCTCACTCCAACAGTCCCATCTATCCAAATTCTTGAAAAGTGGCTTGTATCACTGAGCTCCCTCCTGCAATCCTACACATCCTAATACTGGGACAGTGGCTTGTATCAGTGAGCTACCTCCTTCAGTCCCACACATCCAAATACTGGGACAGTGGCTTGTATCAGTGAGCTACCTCCTACAGTCCCACACATCCAAATACTGGGACAGTAGCTTGTATCAGTG
>NW_018478605.1:635-2467 GCF_002113885.1 Mizuhopecten yessoensis | reverse complement strand
AGACTTAGTCCTATAGGTCTGTGTGTTTGTGTAGACTTAGTCCTACATATCTGTGTGTTTGTGTAGACTAAGTCCTATATGTTTTTGTGTTTGTGTAGGCTTAGTCCTATATGTGTGTGTGTTTTTGTAGACTTAGTCCCATATATCTGTGTGTTTGTGTAGACTTAGTCCCATATATCTGTGTGTTTGTGTAGACTTAGTCCTATAGATATGTGTGTTTGTGTAAACTTAGTCCTACAGATCTGTTTGTTTATGTAAACTAAGTCCTATATGTTTGTGTGTTTGTGTAGACTTAGTCATATATGTCTGAGTGTTTGTGTAGACTTAGTCCTATACGTTTGTGTATTTGTGTAGACTTAGTCCTATATGTCTGTGTGTTTGTGTAGACTTTGTCATATATGTCTGTTTGTTTGTGTAGACTTAGTCATAAGTAGACTTCGTTCTATGGGTCTTTGTGTTTGTGTAGACTACGTTCTATTGGTCTGTGTGTTTGTGTAGACTTAGTCATATATGTCTGCGTGTTTGTGTAGACTTAGTCCTATAGGTCTGTGAGTTTGTGTAGACTTAGTCCTATATATATGTGTGTTTGTGTGGACTTAGTCCCTTATATCTGTGTGTTTGTGTAGACTTAGTCATATATGTCTGAGTGTGTGTGTAGACTTAGTCCTATACGTTTGTGTGTTTGTGTAGACTTAGTCCTATATATATGTGTGTTTGTGTGGACTTAGTCCCATATATCTGTGTGTTTGTGTAGACTTAGTCCTATAGGTCTGTGTGTTTGTGTAGACTTAGTCCTATATATCTGTGTGTTTGTGTAGACTTAGTCCTATAGGTCTGTGCGTTTGTGTAGACTTAGTCCTATATATCTGTGTGTTTGTGTAGACTTAGTCCTATATATATATGTGTGTTTGTGTAGACTTAGTCCCATATATCTGTGTGTTTGTGTAGACTTAGTCCTATAGGTCTGTGCGTTTGTATAGACTTAGTCCTATATATCTGTGTGTTTGTGCAGACTTAGTCCTATATATATATGTGTGTTTGTGTAGACTTAGTCCTATATGTCTGTGTGTTTGTGTAGACTTAGTCCTATAGGTCTGTGTGTTTGTGTAGACTTAGTCCTATATGTTTGTGTGTTTGTGTAGACTTAGTCCTATAGGTCTGTGTGTTTGTGTAGACTTAGTCCTATATATATGTGTGTTTGTGTAGACTTAGTCCCATATATCTGTGTGTTTGTGTAGACTTAGTCATATATGTTTGTGTGTTTGTGTAGACTTAGTCCTATAGGTCTGTGTGTTTGTGTAGACTTAGTCCTATATGTCTGTGTGTTTGTGTAGACTTAGTCCTATGTATTTGTGTGACGGTGTTAACTAAGTCCTACAGATCTGTGTGTTTGTGTAGACTAAATCCTATATGTTCGTATGTTTGTGTTGACTTAGTCCTATAGGTCTGTGTGTTTGTGTAGACTTATTCCTATATATATGTGTGTTTGTGTAGACTTAGTCCCATATATCTTTGTGTTTGTGTAGACTTAGTCATATATGTTTGTGTGTTTGTGTAGACTTAGTCTTATATGTCTATGTGTTTGTGTAGACTTAGTCATAAGTAGACTTCGTTCTATGGGTCTTTGTGTTTGTGTAGACTACGTTCTATGTGTCTGTGTGTTTGTGTAGACTACGTTCTATGGGTCTGTGTGTTTGTGTAGACTTAGTCCTATATGTCTGTGTGTTTGTGTAGACCTAGTCATATAGGTCTGTGTGTTTGTGTAGACTTAGTCAAATAGGTATGTGTGCTTGTGTAGACTTAGTCCTATATGTCTGTGTGTTTGTGTAGAC
>NW_018478605.1:0-471 GCF_002113885.1 Mizuhopecten yessoensis | reverse complement strand
ACTAAGTCCTACAGATCTGTGTGTTTGTGTAGACTAAATCCTATATGTTCGTATGTTTGTGTAGACTTAGTCCTATAGGTCTGTGTGTTTGTGAAGACTTAGTCATATATGTTTGTGTGTTTGTGTAGACTTAGTCCTATAGGTCTGTGTGTTTGTGTAGACTTAGTCCTATATGTCTGTGTGTTTGTGTAGACTTATTCCTATGTATTTGTGTGACGGTGTTGACTAAGTCCTACAGATCTATGTGTTTGTGTAGACTAAATCCTATATGTTCGTATGTTTGTGTAGACTTAGTCCTATTGGTCTGTGTGTTTGTGTAGACTTAGTCATATATGTTTGTGTGTTTGTGTAGACTTCGTCTTGTATATCTGTGTGTTTGTGTAGACTTAGTCATATATGTTTGTGTGTTTGTGTAGACTTCGTCTTATATATCTGTGTGTTTGTGTAGACTTAGTCATATATGTTTGTGTG
>NW_018478604.1:0-2455 GCF_002113885.1 Mizuhopecten yessoensis | reverse complement strand
CTGCTCCCAAGAGAAGATAACTCTGCAATACGCAAAGTCGGAATAGTTTCTCCCTCTTTCATTACTCATTTGTTCCCGCAATAGCAGACTTTAGTCTTAACTATTTAGAAATGCAGTCACTTTATCAGTCTACCACCCATTTATTTCTAGATCGATTTTAAACTTATTTTGCAAAGAGTCATATATGTCCTCTTTTGTATGCCAGTTCTTGTGAAGGAATTGAAAAACAAGGGTGTTTTCTGTTACAAGCTTAGAAAATAAGTTTATTGATCTGAATTCAACAAAATGTTAAGTAAGTGTTTATATCGTACGTATATTATATGCCTGATAGATAAATAGATACTGATCTTAGCGGAGAGGTCAACGTTTCCTAACTTAATATTACGACGTCATAATATTACTGACGTCATCACGTTGAATATGACATTTGTAATTGAAGTAAATGCATTCCGAAATTGGTAGATTCATATAAGGTAATTTTAGCAGTGGTTTAATTTTACGGAGAAGAATTGTACTGCGTAAAAAAAAAAAGAAGATAATATATATAAGGATGACCAAGGCATACCATATGTGGATTGTAGGGAAACAGTGCATCCCTGGATAACAGAGGATGTATAGTTTAAATGAATGGCAAGAATGAACACACCAGTAGTAATGTAGTAAAAGAATTGATTTAAACGATGGCATAGTTTAAAGCAATGCCTGAGATGCCATCGTAAATAAGGATGGCAGAGAAAGCGTCGCATATTGGAATAACAGATACGTCATGTTCTATGGATGGAAGAGAAGGCAAGGTTCACAGTGATGACATATACGGCATTGTATAAAGGTATGAAAGTGAAAGTATGGTACATACTGCTGATAAAGAAAGCATAGTATATAGCGGTATGGCAGAGGAGGCACGATATAAAGCTTTGGCAGAGGAGGCATCTGTTATAGGGATGATTGAAGGAGTGGTCTTTATGATGACAGCGCAAACATGGTATTAGAATGGCAAACCAGGACTGATCTAAAAGGATGTCACCGAAGGAGTGACCTATATGGATAACAAAGAAACTATTGATGATACGGATAAAAGAATACGCATGGGCTGTACAAGAATACAAATGGGATGTAGAGATGACAGAAGAGAGCGGCCATGAGATGACATAGAAACCATGGTCGGTAGTGATGCCAGAGAAATGGTGCTCTAGAGATGACAGAAAGATCTGTACAGATGACAGAAAAGGCGTGATGTATAGCGATGACATATAAGGCGTGGTCTGGAGATGGCAAAGAATGCATGGTCTATAGAGATGACAGAAAAGGCGTGGTTTAGAGAAAACAAAGAAAGCATGGTATATAGAGATGACAGAGAAAGCGAAATATATAGAGATGACAGAGAATGCGTGGTTTATAGATATCACACAGAAGGCGTAGTCTTATGGGATGACAGAGAAGATGTAGTTTATAAAGATGACACAGAGGGCGTGGTCTTAAGAGATGACACAGAAGGCGCGGCATATAGAAAAGAAAGATAAGGTGTGGCATATAGGGATGACGGAGAAGGCGTGGCGTATCGGGATGACGGAGAAGGCGTGGCATATAGAGATGACGGAGAAGGCGTGGCATATATGGATGACGGAGAAGGCCTGGCATATAGAGATGACACAGAAGGCGCGGCATATAGAAATGACAGATAAGGGGTGGCATATAGGGATGACGGAGAGGGCGTGGCGTATCGGGATGACGGAGGAGGCGTGGCATATAGAGGTGACGGAGAAGGCGTGGCGGATCGGGATGACGGAGAAGGCATGGCATATAGAGATGACAAAGAAGGCATCGTATATAAAAATGATACGGAAGGCGTAGCATATAGAGATGACGGAGAGGGCGTGGCGTATCGGGATGACGGAGGAGGCGTGGCATATAGAGGTGACGGAGAAGGCGTGGCGTATCAGGATGACGGAGAAGGCGGGGCATATAGAGATGACGGAGATGGCGTGGTCTATACGAATTAGAGAGGATGACTGAACTTTAGGGATGACAAAAAATAAGACATGGTTTGTTGGGAAGACAGATATGACACAGTCTATAGGAATTACAACAATGCTTGGTATAGATGTAAAAAGATGCAATATGTTAACCAAATAACAATTGACAGTACAGGCTAGGCGTTTGCGTGTATATCGGGAGGCAGTTTTCTCAAAATATAGGTGCGCCTTGTGTCAACCCTTGACAAAAGTACTATAACTTGTTCTTATGAACAGACACTCCGACGGTCGTTCTCTGTATAGATGACAGAAAAGGCGTGACATATAGAGATGACACGGAGAGCATGTTCTATAGAGATGACACGGAAAGCATGGTCTATAGAGATGACACGGAGAGCATGGTCTATAGAGATGACACGGGGAAAGCATGGTCAATTGAGATGACACGGAAAGCATGGTCTATAGAGATGACACGGAAAGCA
>NW_018478603.1:0-2455 GCF_002113885.1 Mizuhopecten yessoensis | reverse complement strand
CATTTGTGACATGATATAATTATTTGTACATACCCTGTACGTTAGGTACATGATATAATTACTTGTACATACCATGCGCATTAGAGACGTGATCTAAATGTATAATTATTTGTACATACCCTGTACTTTAGTGACATGATACCAATGTATAATTATTTTTGCATACCCTGTACGTTAGTGACATGACATAATTATTTTTACTTACCTTGTACGTTAGTGACATGCTATATTTATTTGTATTATTATACCCTTTACGTTAGTGACATGATATAATTATTTTTACATAACCAGTACATTTGTGACATGATATAATTATTTGTACATACCCTGTACGTTAGTTACATGATATAATTACTTGTACATACCATGCGCATTAGAGACGTGATCTAAATGTATAGTTATTTGTACATACCCTGTACTTTAGTGACATGATACCGATGTATTATTATGTTTACATACCCTGCACGTTAGTGACATGATAAAAATGTATAATTATTTTTGCATACCCTGTGCGTTAGTGACATGACATAATTATTTTTACTTACCTTGTACGTTAGTGACATGATATAATTATTTGTATATACCCTGTACGTTAGTGACATGACATAAATATTTTTACATACCCTGTACGTTTGTGACATGATATCATTATTTTTACATACCCTGTACGCTAGTGACAAGACATAATTATTTTTACATACCCTGTGCGTAAGTGACATGCTATATTTATTTGTATACACCCTGTACGTTAGTGACATGATGTAATTATTTTTACATAACCCGTACATTTGTGACACGATATAATTATTTGTACATACCCTGTACGTTAGTTACATGATATAATTACTTGTACATACCCTGTACATAAGAGACATGATATAAATGTATAATTTTTTGCACATACCCTGCATCTTTAGTGACATGATATAATTATTTTCATATACCCTTTACCTTCGTGACATGACACAGATGTATAAATATTTTTATATGATATGTACGCTGGTGACATGATATAATTATTTTTACACAACCTGTACGTTAGTGACATATTACATTTATTTTATATACCCTGTACGTTAGGGACATGATACAAATGTATAATTATTTTATATACTCTGTACATGTACGTTAGTAACATGAAATAATATTATATACATGTACCCTGCACATTAGTGACATTAAATACTTATTTTATATACCCTGTACGTTAGTGACATGATATAATTATTGTTACATAATCAGTACATTTGTGACATGATATAATTATTGTATATACCCTGTACGTTAGTGAAATGATATAATTATTTTTACATACCCTGTACGTTAATGAAAAGATATAATTATTTTTACATACCCTCTACATTAGTGACATTATATAATTATTGTATATACCCTGTACGTTAGTGACATCATATAATTATTTCATAAACACTGTACGTTAGTGACATGATACAATTATTTTTATATACCCTGTACGTTAGTGACATGATTATTTTTATTTTATATACCCTGTAAGTTAGGGACATGATACAAATGTATAATTATTTTTAAATACTCTGGTCATGTACGTTAGTGACATGATGTAATTATTTTTACATACCATGTACGTTAGTGACATGGTACAAGTGTATAATTATATTTTTATATACCATGTACGTTAGTGACATGGTACAAGTGTATAATTATATTTTTATATACCATGTACGTTAGTGACATGATATAATTATTTTGTACTACCCTGTACGTAAGTGACATGATATAATTATTTGTATCTAACCTGTACGTGAGTGACATGGAACAAATTTATTATTATTTTTATATACCATGTACGTTAGTGACATGGTACAAGTGTATAATTATATTTTTATATACCATGTACGTTAGTGACATGATATAATTATTTTTTACATAATCTGTACGTTAGTGACATGATATAATTATTTTTAAATGATATGTACGCTGGTGACATGATATAATCATTTGTATATACCCTGTACGTTAGTGACATGATACAAATGTATAATTATTTTTACATAACCTGTACGTTAGTGACATGATACAATTATTTTTATATACCCTGTATGTTAGTGACATGAATATTTTAACATACCCTGTACGTTAGGGACATCATACAAATGTATAATTATGTTTATATACCCTGTACGTTAGGGACATGATACAAATATATAATTATTTTTATATACTTTGGTCATGTACGTTAGTGACATGTTACAATTATTTTTACATACCATGTACGTTAGTGACATGATATAATTATTTTTATATAACCTGTACGTGAGTGACATGGTACAAATTAATTATTATTTTTATATACCATGTACGTTAGTGACATGATATAATTATTTTTTACATACCCTGTACGTTAGTGACGTGACATAATTATTTTACTTACCCTGTACGTTAGTGACATGATATAATTATTTTTACATACCCT
>NW_018478602.1:0-2452 GCF_002113885.1 Mizuhopecten yessoensis | reverse complement strand
AATTCTTTATGAATTATAAAGTCTCCATAGTAACGCTTCCAAGTTTTTACCCTACCCTGAGGTGGTTACAAATTGGCATTACAGAGAAAATGCAAATATTGTGCCTTGATTGCTTAAATAACCAGGTGAGCGATAACAGGCCCACTGGGCCTCTTGTTTATGCATGCAATGGCTATGGCAGATGAGACCTGATACAATGACGTTACATTGTATATGTCGTTTAATGTTGTTTACGAGATACAACTGAACCGCTTTGTCTCTGGGGTCAAGGGTATGCAATTTAGTTTTCAAAACGACGGGTAAGGTATTGTTTGTATTTGTTGATGAAAATTCAAAATAAGCATTACAACAATGTTGTATAACTAATTCTGCTCAACCTAGCCATCATCCGATCTTTTAAATACAAACTTAAAACATAATTGCTTAATTGTTGAATAAGTTGAACGTGAATTTTGAAAAACTTAAAATATCTTTAGAGCTGTCTGGAATTTTTTTTCCGAAAAGAAATGATGTTTTTCTTATCAGAACATTGTTTACATGATACAGATGTTTTGATATCGTGGGCTTGCTCCGAATACGACGATGTCCTTGAAAGATGTAAAATGGTGTCGAAGAGTCTTACTGGGTTTCGAGATATGCAGGTTGATATAGACCACTTGCAAAATTTGTAGTCGCCATTATGATCTCATTGCAAAACAAAGTTTCATTTTCCTATGCGATTTAAATGGCTAGGGTTATTTTTACTATGCTCGTCATTTTCCCTTATTGTTTTGCTATATTTGCCGTGGTCATCTGTTTGAGGATCTGACTTCTCAGGAGTGGGCGATGTAGCAGTGAAGTCTTTGCATTAACAGTGCACCTGGTCTTATTCACCTTGCAATTTTGAAAGGATCTCTATTCCAATCTTTACTTTGCTGATAATTTGCTGAAGTTCAATCGATAATTTATACTTTTCGATAAATTTTATTTCTTCAAAATAAAAGACTTTATATTGACTATCTGTTGATCTTTATAAAGATACGAAAACGTTACAAAAGTAGCATACAATCATAATCACGATTCTATGCGCTATCTGTGAGTTGCAAGTTTAATACAAGATGATTGATGTATTTTAACATACATATAATGTTTGATAGGTAGCATAACGAATCTATATACCATAGCGGCAACACCGCAGGACAAATCAATACGAAAAACCAGCAACAAGGACCAAGGATATAGCTCAATAAAAAGAAAGCCATCAAGAATCCCGACAAAATAACAGAAGGTGAACGTGCTCCAGAGAGGTATGTCTTACACCATATGTGACACTCGTCATGAAGGCTCCAGTCAAATCCAATAATGTTGGTTGTAAAAGAACATGATGTATATGGCTGTTTTAATGTAGCAATGTCCACCGTTATGATCAGGGTTCATTTATTACCAGATGTGTCATGGTCTGGCCTACATCTTACACGTGACCAGCCAATAATTTCATTATTTTCATGTTCATCGCCGATACAGTATCATCACATCAAATAGCACCTCTTCCGGTTCGGCCTAATCCCATCAGCACTTTAGGATTCTATCGCGATCTGTATCGCAACAATGTTGTTTTCCATAAGTTCCTTTCTTAGTAAATGTATTATGTATGTTTACTGAAACCAACAGTCTTGAGAATGGATACTAAAAAAAGAAAGTGGAAAGGCTATAACTTGAATGGGATCGATAATGGAAGCCTAGTGGTCATTATTTAAACAAGATCTATGGACAGAGGCGAGGAAACAATCATGACGTTATTGGGCTCTCCGTGAATGTATTTTGCTTAGTTGAGTCATAATACGTATATTCAAGGATTGTTGACATCTATGACATGAACCACTTGTGTCCGGATTGATATCTAATAAAGCAAATCTAATTTACCGAACTTTGATAAACCCTAACCATGTTTGCTATAATGTGATTAGAGTTTGGTTAGTATCATTCAAGAAAACACTTTCGTAAAAATTCCATAAAAAATATCTTTGCGGAATAGTTTTGGGCTACCGTTTTCTTCATTTTCACTGAGGAAGAGTGCCTTGATCTTTGTCATGTAGATTTTTAATGGTAATACACAACACATGTTTTCCACCTGCAGTATGTCTCACATGTAGACTGTGTAAAGCAATGACTTTTAAAATACCTCCCAGATCATAGTTGTGCCTGTTCTGGTAATTGTCTCGCAGAGAAAAGGGTGCTAGTAATTGTCTTTATACCATTGTACACCATCGGACCTATCCTGGGAATTGTCTTCACAATGCTGTTTACATTCACACCAATCACTAAATGTTTTCACGCTGGTGTAGCCGTTCTTACCTATACAAGCAATTACTTACATAATTGTGTACACATTAGTACCTATAATTGGTATTTCCTACACATTGGTGTTCACATTCGTACCTATACTAGTTATTATCTACATATTGGTGTACAC
>NW_018478601.1:0-2452 GCF_002113885.1 Mizuhopecten yessoensis | reverse complement strand
TCAGTCTTCTTCTATTTCCGGTAGCTATGTACAATGCTTAAATATTTAAAATGTTGTAATTCTTTTTCCTCTCACACACATGCACACCCACACCAGCTTATGTTTAATACCGTACTCATTATTTAAATGTGTTTAAAATCAAAATCCATGTTTCAAAAATTAGATTTAATGACTTATTTAGTATGTAGAAGAACTTTGGAAATTCTTTGATGACCACTGAAATCAATTTCTGACCTGAACCATCAAAGAATAAGGTTTTATCACATTTCTGCCAATTTGATCAGATTTAAAACTGTTACCTCAGCTCAACTGTGCCACAAGAATGACACAGGAATGACACAGGGATAAAGCTGCTCAATTGAGTTCCTTGTCAGAAGCTTTTAACACAGGCTTGCAATGTTTTAGCTGTGAGTTCAAGATTATCCCAGCAGGAGAATTGTTTGTCCAGATGGTTTGCTTGACCAGCTGTGACTATCCAGTCCAAGCCAGTGCACAGGTCATTAGGAAAGGAATGTGGTCAGTGTGGTCATCAAACTTGAACCACTTTAACGGGGCGGCCAGAATCGAATTCGAACTGACCATGCAGTGAGCTCTCCAGTGCAGTTGATGAGCTCTCTCATGTGCAGTCAAATAATAAATAAGATGTAGAAATTCTGCTTAAACAAGAAACTATGAGTAGTTTTGAAAACATGGTACACAGACCTCAGCTAAATAATTGTTACGATTTATATATTATATGTATGTAGACATATAAAAGTTATTTTTAGTTTGAATAATTTGGAAAATTTCGTTGATTTAAATTTCAACTTGAAAACTTGCATCATGTTAAGCTAATGAACCCTTAAAACTGCATATTGGCCATGGAGAAAAAATGTACCAAAAGTTTAAAATGTCGAAACGACATCTATATCATGAAATTATGGTATAAAATGCAAGTCTGAGCAGTGCAACTGAATTTGAGCAAAAAGGAATCAGCTGGTTTTAATTTAATAAAATATCTTAAAAATCAAATGCCTCCCTCCAAAACTGAGAGAGTTGGAAGTTTTGCTTGAGTTGAATCTTGTAGTAGGTGGTTTAGATAGTGCTGATACAGTGTTGTAGGTAAGCATGGTCCATGAGAGCTTGACCAGTGGTCTAGGTTTACATGTCATTAGGGAAAGAATCCTTGACCTGCTGGGTTTGTGTCCAGTGGGGGATAACCATGTAATCAGTAAATTGATCTTGACCAGTACTGGTTTCTTACTGACCCAGACTGGACAGTGGCTGTAGGAAGAAGTGGTCAAGAATCACAGCCAAAATGATGTTGTTAAATTGATTATAATTGTGAACTGTCAACACACTGGACAGCACTGTAGGAAGAGGAAGCAGCTTGCCTTATTAGTGGAAACTGACCACTAGTCCACATGTGTCAGACTGACCATTGTTGTTATGGAGTAATTCCTGGATGTACAATATATACATTAGAGCTCTAATGGTAAAGGTAATAAATTAGATTATCTGTATTTCATTAATTTAGATAATAGATATTTAATGACCGGTCCATTTTATGAAATATTGACCTGTTGGAAGCAGATAGTAAATGATGTACACAGTATATATAGTGGCAAAGTCCCATTACTCTGAGGTTCGGCTCTATACCTAGAAATTAAGTCTCAGTTTGTTCGTGCATCCCCCCCGCAAAGCCTGAGCAGCCTTTATGTTACTTTTCCTGCCAAATGTACAACAGAATTACTTTTAGTGTGTACAACATTTGATAGTACAAAAGATTCAAATCCGGTCTGGCCATTGCGTTTCCCTTTCTCCTGTTACAGATAGTACAATTATCAGTAGACTGTGGATGAGATCTGTTCTTACGATATCTGCACTAATTATATGTTGATGTTGAATATTATCTACAATTTCTAAAATTATAGCATAGACTGAATTAAAGGTTAATCTGAAGCTGGTATTGTACAAATTTGTTGTTGGTCATGCATTGATATTGCTCCAATCAAATTTATTTTTTACTCAACATAAAATTCTTAAGTTCAAAGTTCATGAAACTCTTCTAAATATACATTGCGCTTAAGTAAGGGATGGAATGGAAAAAATAGAGCATGGCAAAATTTTATTGAAAATTTGAAGTGAATTTTACAGCAAGTAAAGATTTCTAGGCGCAAAGATGAATGTTAAGAAAAGTCAAAGTAATTTTATAGAAATGGAGGCCTCGGCAGGTCTTACGGATGATCAGCGCTAATCCTTTGTGAATAGACACTTTGTACCAGTAAGTGAATGTGTTTACTGTAAGAATGTAGGCAGATCTATAGTTTACTATTACAATATACTTTGTCAATGCCAGTGATCAAATTCCTCGGGAAATTATAGGTGTGGATGTACACGTTTAAAACTGGACATTTGACCGGTGGTCAACTGACACTGGTGGACCCTTACCGTGTATTTTTTTCATTTTTTC
>NW_018478600.1:0-2450 GCF_002113885.1 Mizuhopecten yessoensis | reverse complement strand
ATTTTCACTTTGGCGGGAATGTTATGCAAGTTTCCTGTACTGGCGTAGGCGGCGGCAAAGTTTATCCTGGGAATTTTTACTTCTATCATCGGACAAATATACTTGTTGATCAACCCGATACTGTGTTTAAAAACCCTCATGTGATCCCGTCATGCTAGCGCATAGTATACTGGACGTTTTTTTTATTATCAAACAATTGTTGTTCTGATAAATGGTGACCTTAATTATGACATGCTTGATCCAGCTTAATGCTCACCTCTCATAGACATCTGTGATATTTTTTAATTACATAATTGTTATTAAATCACCTAAATGTCATGCTATAAATTGTGCTACCTCTTTTGTAGATGTCATACTAACCAATAATCAATAACATTATGCTACGAGTTTCATTTGCAGGTGTGTTATACGTGGTTTGGTTTGGTTTATCATTGTTTAACGTCCTATCAACAGATATAGTCATTTGAGGACGGCCTCCCCTGTGTGCAAGATGCATGCGTGTAGTGTATGCGTGCGTGTTTTGGGAGGCTGCGATATGTTCGTGTTTGTCTCCGTGTGATAGCGCGGAACTGATGCCGACTTTATAGTACTACCTCACTGAAACATACTGACGAAAACACCCAGCCTGACACCCCACACGGTCACATTATACTGATAACGCGCGAACCAGTCGTCCCACTCCTAAATAGCTGAGCGTTAAGCATGAGTAGAAACTACCATTTTTACAGACTCTGGTATGTGATGTCTCGGCCAGGGGACAGAACCCAAAGCCTTCCTCACAGGGAAGAACGCTCAACTGAAGGCCAATAGCGAGGCATTGTCAAGGGAGACATTAGGAAGAAGAAAGTTGTTTAGAAAGAAGAGAAAAGATAAGATCCCAAATTTAGTCACCTCCTACGATAATGCAATGGGGGCAGCAGGTACAATACCTACGGCCTACCTTGACGTGCATGCTATGATACGTGAAGTAATAAAGGGTATTACACCCAGGTTCAATAGCACAGCTGATAAGGTAATTCCTCAAAATTGTATTGATTAATGTATATATGCTCATTGTGTATCTATGTACTGTAAAGCGCTTTAGAGTGGCTTATGTTAGCTAGATAGGGCGCTTTATCAAATGTTGTATATTATCATTGATAGCAGAACCAGTTTGTATCGAAGTTTTAAAATTTTGTTGATACAAATTTCCAAACAAATGTTAGTCATTTTTCTTTTCAGGCAGCTTCAGTTTATAAAGACTTTAACGACATGCATTGGGCCCACGAACACCTCAATAATAAAGTCCTACACGAACATGCTTCATTAGACTGGCCCCGTCTCTAGAATATTGAATCATTTAGAGAAAAAAACCACTCTAATAACAATTTCCATCCTAAGTTATTAACTAGAGGAAGATAAGCTAGTAGTAAAATGCAGTTGGGAAATTCTTCATAAAAGCTTAGGGGCTGGTAGCCAGTCTAATGCTTCATTGAGGGAACGGGAATCGAGACCCAGTAAACTACCATATATGAATGATGATATGCGACGTGAAATTTATAAAAAGCGTATGTGTTTCAATAAAAATTGTAAAGCCAGAACCAGTGAAAACTGGGAGAGTTATCGGAAACAACACAATTTGGTTAACACGGCGATACAAAATCCATAACAACGTATTTTAGAGAGAGATGTGGTGAGGGTCCCGCATCCAAGGATTTTTGGCCGACTATCAAACCATTCCTCTCAAAAAGCTGTCAGTTGGATAATTCTATTTCATCAAATGAAAATGGTAAAGTGTTATCACACCAGAAATTGGTATGTGGAACTTTTAACGGTCATCTTACTAATGTGGGAAATGACATTCGTGTAAATGTAAACGACGTGGATTAAGAAAAGCATCCCAGTGTCAAAGATATAGAGAACAATGTAAATGATAAAAAAGTCTCTTTCTCACCAGCCTACGATAGTGATGTTACTAAAATAATTTCACAATTACAAAAGAGAAAAAGTATGCTCAGGTTAATCCTATTTTCAAAAAAAAAAGACCCCCTTGAACAAGATGAACTATAGACCAGTAAGCATACTACCTAGTATTTCTAAACTTTATGAGAAACTGCTCCATAATCAACTATCATTATTCTTTAAGGATATTTTTAACCCTTTTTGCAGTGTTTACGTTTTTCAGACTGCCCTTCTGTGTATGCTGGAGGGACCTTGGACGGTCGCAACTTTATTGGCGCCATTTTAATGGACCTATTCAAGGTTTTAGACTGCCTCCCTCGTGACCTGTTACCTGTTAGAACGCTATCAGACTAAGGCAGTTCGCGAGGGGCGTAAGTCCCTATCTCACATACACGATTTAAGAAATTGCGGACACGATTTAGGAAAGTTAAAAATAATCGTGTTGCTTCGTGCTCGACCTTGTGGGTTTATGCAAATTTCTTAACCAAACACGACCATCATACGACCCT
>NW_018478599.1:0-2438 GCF_002113885.1 Mizuhopecten yessoensis | reverse complement strand
TCACTTTATTTTGGCCACTGTCACAAATAAAATACAGGTAAATGGCGGTAATACATATATGTACTTCATGATAAATGCCCTGTACTCATTAAGGCACATTGCCTTCAATAGAAACCATCAGTAGATAGCAAATGCTTTTCTCCATTACAAATGAAAGTAACAAAGTTAGAGAGTGAATTATTCAGCGACACAATAGCCTTATCTGTTTATGTATCTTCAGTACTTTTATTATCAACCAGAATACCATGACATCAATATTTAAACAGCCCCACCCCAATGCACTTTTTTCATTTCCACCTTATCAGACGTTATCTTGTTGGCATGTTTTTTGCTCCATGACAACACCTAGTGGCTATTAATGAACATAACAAATTTCTTTCCGACACAATATACCGCACCCATTAATTATTCAGTCGGCAAATTCTGCATCGGAGACTAATCAGTGGGTGGGGTTATCAGGAAGCAGACCTGCAGGTAACGTTCAATATAAACCTGATACTACACTGTAAACGGTTCTCAGATGTAACACTGTTTAACTGACAAAACATAGCTCATAAATACGGTAGTTAGTGATACAGTCATTAAGTTTGTCTGTGATCTGTGTTAATGTGAATAAAGTAGCACACCCGTCCTGACATTGTTGCATTACAACTCCATCTGTAAAAGCATCATGATAATATCTACAGCTAAATGAAGAAATATCTATCATCTCTCAAATTGCTTTTTGGATCCTGATCATAACTTCTGTTTCTCTCTGTGTGACTTTGATCTTTCACATTGTAAACACAAGTAAAGAGGCCAAGCTGGTCTGTATGGGAAATAGATTTACTGCAGAAATTATAAAAGAAAAGCCTTGCCAAGTCAAAAAGACATCCTAGTCATATTGATGTTTTAATAATTTCTATTTTTGTTCGTTTTTGTGTGGTGTTGGTGGTGGTGGGGTTTGAAGATAGTTCTACATTTGGATCATGTGAACATAGATGATTGTAAAGGACATTCATTTGAACAACCTGATAGCCTTTTATTCAACAAGCCAAAGGCTACATATTATCACTCTATGATTCCGGGTTAGAAAAAGTTGAAAACATCTGACCCCTGACCTTGGAAGTGGGTCAAGGTAGTGTATTTAAACAAACTGAAAATCCCTTTATTCTGAGAAGCTTCATGCAAAATATTACTACCTCAAATATCATTGTTCATAAGAATAGGTTGTTTGAAGATTTGATCACATTTGGTCTATGTGACCTTGAATGATGGTCAAGACATTTATTTGAGCAAGTTATATGCTAAATATTACCTTTCTAAGATTTATGGTTCTTTGATGTAGGAGCAATGGATGAGAGACTAAAACTGTACATGTATACCTCTAACATGCACCGGTGGTGTCTAAAATAGCTACAGTCTGTATTATACATTTACATGCAGAGCTTGTATGTATGATCAGTACAGACCTATAATTAATTCACCTTACTTTCAGGCAATCTGTGGTAAGGCATTTATAGCATCTAGACATGTTGAGAAGAGATCCATTATCTTTCTCCGAGTTTCCTGTGATTTCTTGATAACAATCCCAATAAATGTGAATCTAAACCTAATATTCCTACAATCAAAACTCTTAAGAACTCTTATTATAATGAAACATTATCCTGTAAATTATTCTTTTGATCAAATCTTCCATCTCTAAGAATCCTTTCTCCAGTATCAATGCCAGGCAGACATTCCTGTGTATTTAATTGAATTTTCAGTCCCTAGATACCTGGTTAATTAATATCTAAGGGCCATCAAATCAATATTACTGTAACACAATAGAGTACAAGATCACGATAATGATGTTGAACTAGTCTGTGTGCCTGATGACTATCTTTACAAGCCAATGGCGACGCCGTCGTCAAGGTAACGATGTCTATATCACTTTCTACATTTACCCTGATATACAGTAACATATACCAGGTACATTACTGTCCTTACCTATCCAAATATAGTTTACCATACAACAATTGTTTGTATGAGTGGAAAAGTGTTGTCATATCCAATTAATTTAATTTTGATACATATTTTACATGTTCATTAACATCGGACTTATTAGTTATTCAATTTAATAAATTTCATATTACTTTGCCAATTTGTAGTACAAGCCAACCTCAATATTATATACTGTCAGAAATAGTAACGTTAATATTACCTGACTGACAACAATGTGCTTTATATATAAAGAAAATGTTGGTAACTTACCACTGGGGACCAGCCAGATCCACTCTGATGGACCTGAAGGTAAACACAATATAAAACAGAATCAGAGAAGTACTTATGTAAACGACACATACTTACTTGTCATCATGGCATGATAGATTGTATAAATTGACAAACTGTAATCAGCCTGGAGTTGTATAGTGCTATATTTCCATTTTTATGAAAACAAGAGATCCATGGGCCTAAAC
>NW_018478598.1:0-2437 GCF_002113885.1 Mizuhopecten yessoensis | reverse complement strand
GTTTAAAACCAGGTGAGCGATGCAGGCCCATTGGGCCTCTTGTATGATCTCATTTTGACATGGAGGGTGAACATTTTTGAATGCGTGAGAATTATGGCTCACGTGGCATGAGACACGTTTCAGTGTGTGTTAGGGCGTCTAAGCGTGAGATTTTGTCTCTCGCTGTGACACTTGTCAACCCTGTTTCAGGGTTTCTGGGTGTTTTTGTGTGGTTCATATGATACATTCGAATAAACTTTTTGCAGGAAGAATGTCATGTTCACCATGGCTACCTTATCTGGCAAGGCAGCAAATGTCAATTAGGAAGGTATCGTTAGTGAATTCCCATCAAAATTTGAATTCGCTGTCACAATATGATTTGTCCTCAGTTTATCTAACAGTCTAGCAGAAATACCCAAACACTTTAGGATTGAAAAGCTTCTTCTTGTTATAATATCCTTTTAAAACGATATTTTGATTTGAAAGGTTTATTTAGTGTCACTATATATATATACAGTGGAAATGGGAATACTTTATACGTCAATGTATACTTGATCTATCTTCCAATAAGCCCAGGGAACAGAGCATTATGTGTAACACAGAGTAGGGGTATATGGGCTTTCTAAAGGACAATGAATGAATATTTGCTGGTGTTTCCACTGAACTGCAATACATATAGGTGGGCTTATTACCAGGCATGGGCTTATTGCTGGATTAACACAGTTTGTCAGTCAATCAATGTTGATAGTTACAGTTAAAACTCAAACTTTTAATAACTGATAATCATCAATGTGGGATATTTTTTTCAAACCATTTAAAAGAATTTTTACTAGCCTCCTGTGAAGTACAGTGTATATAAATTTTCTGCTATATTTCCCTACAGCTCGCTCCTTTTTTTCCTGGCAACAGGAGTAAAATTATTCATGAAAATTCAAATGGTTCAATATATATATATATATAGCTCCCAACTGTAATTGTATATTTATAATCCAGCTCTCACTTTTTAAACATAAGCATATGGAAAACAATTTCATTGATTGGGTTTTTGGCACCAGTAGGGAATTTCCCAACACACCCTAAATTAAACTCTTGGCTTTGACCTTGGCACAGGTATGACCACTTCGAAGATATTCTCACCAACGAAGAGGAAGAAGAAATCACACGAGAACTACGGATAAAGCAGGCCGCCTTCGCTGAGATTGCTGCCAGAGACGCAGAACTCATCAAGATCAGGGATGCACAGTTACCAGCTAAGAAAAAGCCAAGGCAAACTCCAGAAACAAAGGAAGATGGGTTCAAAAACTACATGAAGATGTACTATGATCGCCCACGGCTTGCAGTAAGTATTCTGGCCGATTTTTTTTTAAAGTTTTCTCAGTTATTATTCTTAAATGATATTCTTCAACTTAACTTTTTATACTAATCAGATACTTATCTGATTCAAAACATGAAGATATCTTAAGTTAAGATGGATGGATTGAAACCATTGTTTAGCATTCTTTGTATATTTTTTGATACTGTAAACAGATTTAACCTTATTTGTGTTTCTTAAGCTCTAGTTCAGCTTACCAGCATATTACACAGAATAGTTTTTGTCTCGCCGCCACAATGTAGCGGAAGCGAGACTAAGGTGTTGCTTTCCCGGGGACAGCGGCGTCGACATTAACTTTTTGTGTTTAAGTCAGTTTCACTGAAAGTATACGTGCTAGACCAACCAAACTCGGACCATATACGCATCTTAAGTAGTACATCCTAATCCATGCATCAAATGATGGATTGCGCCTTCCTTTTATGGTCTATTGACTTTGTCAGCATCTCCATCAATATTAAGTTTATGTGTTTAAGTAGGTTTCTCTGAGAAACTATACATTTGTAAGTGCTAGACCAACCAAACTTGACATGTGCGTTGATGTTCAAAGTGGGGCACTGGCGAGACATATCAATCCGATTGGCTTGTTTAACCTAAAAGCTGTGAAAGCCACATGTATTTAGAATTATCATATGTGTTTTAGATATATTCAACACAATGTGTCAAGAATGAAGATTCACCCAAATAAATGCACATAATTATGTTTTCTGAGGTAGTCATGTTCGATTAGAAATTGTTTTCTTTGTGATCAGATACCCGAGGATGAAATATTCCCTGAAGACAAGATCAAAGCAATATTGAAAGGTCCGGCCGAAAAAGGTAAGTTATCTCCCTTGATGTTACAGAGATTCAAATGTGTTCAGACAGTAGTGGTCATGCATGGTGACATAAACTTGTTTGCTAGTGTTTGAACCAAGTTGTGGCGTTCGCACAAAAGTTGTATTCCAGTGATGGAGGAAATGTGATTTAAATTAATACAACTTAAAATAAAAAAGCAAGATTTTAACATTATACACTTTTACTTAGGGGTGAACTTGATTGTGATATGCCAGTCATGCTGGTTGCTGGTGGTACCACTACTTGTAAGGG
>NW_018478597.1:0-2435 GCF_002113885.1 Mizuhopecten yessoensis | reverse complement strand
ACAAATGAATGACATGTGTCTGGTGTATATAGTACCGAGTAAACCTTATTCACATGAGATGAGGATGGGCCATACAGGATTTCGTAACCAGTAGAATATACAACTTTAATAAAACCTGTACGTTTTTCGCTGTTTATCTGTTAAGGGTTCTTCCTTCTTTCTTCCGTTCGTAACGTAGAGTGCATTCGTATTGACATCAAAATGATAACAAAAGTGGGAAAACTATGTATTGCCTGATTTGCTTAGGTGTTTATTAAATATTCAAGTTGATATACATGTATGAAAGTTGATGAATGTTTATGAGAGAAAAAATACGACAAGAGAACATCGAAGTATTCTCAAAACTATAATTCGAACTCAAAATCGATCTAACTAGGTCAAAATATAAACAAGGACAGATTAACATGGAAACAAATGATAAACAGCAACGTATTCCGAAAAAGTAAGCATTTTCTACTTCAGCTGCCATATTAATGTTAATAAAATCTAAGTAAAGTTACGTCCTAAAATCGAGCACTCGGGTTGTGACAACAAAACCACAGGCAATCGTATGAGCAAACAGCAATTTCCCTATGAGACCATGATGGGGAAAATAAAACTCCTCTATAGTCTTCATCGACCTACATTGTTAGAGATCTATCACGGAAGTAATGATATTCACACACATGTTTGTGTGGAAAGTGGTTTTGTACTTGTTTCTACCAAGACGACCGGGATATGACTCTCGGATCGGAAACGGTATGGGGTCGATTCGATCAAACAAACATGATCGATATCTGCTGAAAACATTTAATGTTGTTAATTGATTTGTATATATATATAATAATGCTGCACTTTGTTTTGTCTTCAATGGCAATCAACACAAAAATGTATATCACGTAATAAGCTTTAGATAGATTTTTACAAAACCATCCAAATATGAAACATCCATTTTTTTCCTTCCAATTAATAACGTAGTTTCTAAGGAGTATTAGCAGTCAACTACACACGTTTCATTCCTATTTCGAACTATTGTATCCAGAACATCAAGACCCTCATACTTCAGCGAAGGCAACTGTGATTGATACTTTTGTCAAGATTCTGTTTTAGCCGATTACGTTTTCAATTTTTTTTATCTAAAAGCATTTGTTGTTAATAATTTGAGATTGATTAATTATTTTTGGGGTCTGATTCGTAGCTAAGGTCGTTAACATTCCGGATGCCATTACCGCTCTCGTTTCTCTTACTTTTCTTATAATAATCCTCTGACAACCTATTCCTCTTGCGCTTAGACAATCCAAACGTTTAATAATATTAATTATTTAAGCAAGTTCCTGGCACAAAGGTCGTTAAATCTTATCGTTGATCATTTTTCGGATAATGACTACTAATATCAAAGCCGGATGCGGTAAAACAGATAATTGTCGGTCTGTTCTGAGGATCCCCTTTCAATGACGAAATAAAGATATTTAATAGAAGCTTACAAAATGTACTTGTCAGTTGAGGAAAGCAGCAAGGACGTAATTAAGTACATGATTTAAAACACACGTGTTGCAAAATGGCAGTTTTGTCTCCAATATTGACAAGTCATACAAATAATAACTCATATCTGCTGAGGCACGTATTGAAAGGATTACGATTAATATTTTCATTTAGTGGAATTCAATGCGCTGCTTCATTGATAAGTGCTATTTCAAGAAGATAGGTGCCATGCTTAATTCAAGGATAGAAGCGTTTTTACTTTTGTTGAATGATCAGTTGGTGTATATTTCCTAATAAAACCTGTTTGAACGAATGCTATTTAACGAAAAGACCTTTGACGAAAACTACAACTCACTCAGGTAAAGCTTTTCCCAAGCCTTCATTCGGTGTGTCAGCAGTCCTTCGCTAACCCCTCATTACGACGCATCTTGCTAGACTTGATAGACCTGCTAGACAAAAGGAAAAGGAAAATGTCTCGACATGTAGCTGATACATGTACTGCTGACGACTCACTGGTTACACATTTTACAGCTGTCTTTCTAAATGTTGAGGGGTGATAATTGATGTAGACGTCATTGTATAGACTTTAATCGTATATCAAATAGTCGCTGTTGTTTTATCAGTTATATATACGTTTATATTGAAAGAAAACCTTTACTGCATAAGTGGGATTTTTTGCCTGAAGAAATGTTCGCGTTATTCCTATTTTTAATTTCAATTATGCAGAAATCAGTATATAGCCATCTTCACATATCTATATTGTTATTTCATTTATAAATAAATATATGCGTGTGGATATTTTTGCGGATACTTACTCCTTCAGAAAATCCTTTCTGCTGTAACTATGATATGACAAAAGCATATCAAACTTCGTCCTCCATGATTTTTAACGTCTGAATAGGCACTAAATAGATGACACTGATTCAGGAAATACATTTCTCGTGGCATCCGTTTTGAACCGAATGCATAATTAC
>NW_018478596.1:0-2433 GCF_002113885.1 Mizuhopecten yessoensis | reverse complement strand
ATGTTTTAAAGTAAAATTGTTCATGACTGTATTGTCACGTGACGTTTGTCTAAGTGAGTAAGACGATTGGATGAATGAAAGAAGTATGTATGCTTGGCATTTTATTTATTCGTTTCCATGAAAAAAAAAAAAAAAAATACTTGATGATTGAAGAAAACACCGTTTTGATGACGTCATGATTCGAAGATCAATCTGAGGTAACATGAACCCTGAAATAATGGATATTTACTAATGACTTAAGAGTTATTTACCGGTATGCAAATTACCCAGCTTTTTCTCTGTAAATTCATTTGTTTCTTTTGTCCATGATGTCGTAACTTATCAACTTTCCATAAACTTGTTTTATCTTATTCGAAAGACACACTTTTCTTTAATTGTTTCGTCTTTGCACTTCAAAACAATCTTTGTACTTTAATTTTATTCATTTTCAAACCTGAAGACAAAGCAACAAATACTGCTATACTATATATGTTTATTATGAGTTAAGATTGATGTAAACAATAGTCAGTTAAACAATTTACAGCATATTTATCGCGCCATGGGTTTCTCTAGAAAGTCATTGGTTATATATTTAGTTTATATCATTGTTATTGTTTATTCTATAATGTACACATTACATATACTATACTATACATTTATACAAAACTCAACAAATGAGTATTGAACAAATTTTGTCTCTTCATAGGTTTACGTGCGATATGCTTTTCCGCGCTGCCATCATTGCTAACAGGGTACGAAATTTGCTAGTACATACACCAATGAGATTGCAAAATTATAATCATAGGCGTGGGCATTATCATTAACTTGTGTGTCACTTTTATTTTAATGCTCAGGATAGTATACCTGACCAGGAAATGCAAACTTCTACAATATTCCGACTGTCATCACCGTCACGTCATCAACAACATCTTTTAGCGCCATTATGACGTCAGAGGTAACAGCTACTTACGGACTTAGATTACAACGAGCATCTCCAGATTTACCTACATCTCTCTCCCCTACGACGGTGTATCTTACGTGAAATCGAAGGCATGTAGTAAAATGGATTATGATAAAGTATAATGGATTATAATGGATTTATTTTGTGGCAGAGATGTGTTTACGCTTTTCATGATTCGGCGAATCAGTGGATTTATCAGGACATGAAACATTTCTAGCTAGGTATCTTTATCTAACCTGTTTGATACCTGAAAATGTAATACTTTGCAAGCTTATATTTACTATGAGAAACAAAATCTGTATATAGTATGAGATTTATTGCAAGAAAGCACAATTTGTTCAGTAGAGGAATTATTCTGATGTCATTGTATCAGTTTCAACATCAGAGTCAACATCATTTTGATTTTGTCATATCCACTTATCAAAAAATATATATTCATAATCACGGATAATAATTGCGTTAACAATAGTTCGAATACGTTTCTAATGTTGACTGGCTACTTACTCTCCCTTATTCCCTTTTCATGATAGCACACTTTTGCGGTAACAACAACTTCACCTCTTGAACCGTCTTAGAAGTATGCTGACACCTCAACCTGACAAGTGGACACCACTTAGGTAATACAAACGTGATTACAGTCTCACCATAGTAATAGATGTACCGTAACACATGATCTTTCTATGTGAATGATATTTTCGCGATTTCACGGGTCAGTGACGGAATTATAAGAAAAGCGTAAAAATGGGCTACAATAATAAATTTCTTACCTTTATTGTCGTCATAAAATGCTTCATACACATAAAGAGCAATTATGTGTGAAAATAGGTTATATCACACATCTAATAGCTTTTTTGATGATTTGCTTAACAAAATGCTGTCATCAAGCCTATTCATTTAATTATTTGACATTTTTTATGACGAGGGTCCCGTTTCTGTGCTAAAACACGGTGAAAACTGAGTGTATACAAATGTCTAGATCGCGGAGTTATAATCCGTTTAAATTTAATTTAATTTTCTAATATTTGGTCAAAATCGCGAAAATTGTAAAATACCCGCTGTGCGGCATTAGTCTGTTCAAAACATCCTATGCCTGATACGGCACACACTAAGCTTGGTCCTAGGTGTAATGAGGAGGGAAAGGACCACAGTTAATTCAATACATTTTATTGTCATAAAAATATGAGGTTGAAATTGTTTTCATTATAATACAATTCTTACTAGTAAATTCGGGCAATAAGATTCATACAGACAGCTATAATCCCGGTATCTATTAACATTGTATAAAGCAACAGAACAGTTTATGTCAATATCACAGTCTGCAGAGGGATAGTTTGAATATAAAGTAACTTAACTTAAATTTAAAAAATAAATATTATAAGAAGACCCTAAGTTTAGGAAATACGTCTTAAATTGACTCTAATGTCTAAACGTCGCTTCTTAAAGAAATGTCTGACATGAACTGTTTTCGCGTTCCCTTATATTTTTCTCACAGG
>NW_018478595.1:1354-2433 GCF_002113885.1 Mizuhopecten yessoensis | reverse complement strand
ACAATAATGCTGCCAAGTTCCACCTTAGGTAGCATAGAAGTTAATGACATGTTCCGATAGTGCTGCTCCACCGTAGGTAGCCTAGATGTTGATGACATGTTACAATAATACTGCCAAGTTCCACCTAAGGTAGCAGAGAAGTTGATGAAATGTTACAATAGTGCTGCCTCCGCCTTAGGTAGTATAGATAGAAGTTGATGACATGTTCCAATAGTGCTGCTTCCCCCTTAGGTAGTATGGATAGAAGTTGATGACATGTTACAATAGTGCTACCTCCACCTTAGATAGCATAGAAGTTGATGGCATGTTCCAATAGTGCTACCAAGTTCCATCTTAGGTCGCATAGAAGTTGATGACATGTTACAATAGTGCTACTTCCACCTTAAGAAGCATAGAAGTTGATGGCATGTTCCAATAGTGCTGCAACCACCTGAGGTAGTATAGATAGAAGTGGATGGCATGTTACAATAATGCTGCCAAGTCCCACCTTCGGTAGCGTAGAAGTTGATGACATGTTACAATAGTGATGCCTCCACCTTAGTTAGCATAGAAGTTGATGACATGTTCCAATAGTTCTGCCTCCACCTTGAGTAGCATAGAAGTTGATGACACTTTCCCATATTGCTGCCTCCACCATAGGTAGCATAGAAGTTGATGACATGTTCCCAAAGTGCTGCCTCCACCTAAGGTAGCATAGAAGTTGATGACATGTCTCAATAATGCTGCCAAGTTCCACCTTAGGTAGCATAGAAGTTGATGACATGTTATAATAGTGCTGCCTCCAGCTTAGGTAGCATAGAAGTTGATGGCATGTTCCAATAGTGCTGCCTCCACCTTAAGTAGCATAGAAGTCGATGGCATGTTACAATAATGCTGCCAAATTCCACCTTAGGTAGCATAGAAGCTGATGGCATGTTGCAATAGTGCTGCTTCCACCTTAGGTAGCTTAGAAGTTGATGGCATGTTCCAATAGTGCTGCTGCCACCTTAAGTAGCATAGAAGTAGATGACATGTTACAATAATGCTGCCAAGTTCCACCTTAGGTAGCATAGAAGTTGATGGCATGTTACAATAGTGCT
>NW_018478595.1:0-1110 GCF_002113885.1 Mizuhopecten yessoensis | reverse complement strand
TAGTGCTGCCAAGTTCCACCTTAGGTAGCATAGAAGATGATGACATGTTCCAATAGTGCTGCCAAGTTCCACCTTAGGTAGCATGGAAGTTGATGACATGTTCCAATAGTGCTGCCACGTTCCACCTTAGGTAGCATAGAAGTTGATGGCATGTTACAATAACGCTGTCAAGTTCAACATTAGGTAGCATAGAAGTTGATGACATGTAACAATAATGCTGTCAAGTTCAACATAAGGTAGTATAGAAGTTGATGACATCTTCTAAAAATATGGTTACCTACCTCTACTATGAGCGTCATAAAACTTTAAAATATGTAAGTAAAAAATAAATCTACGTTTTATGTTTTACAGTCCAACGGTTTGAACATTAACACTGATCTATGCTTTTAACGCGACACTTGTAACATGGTTGTAAAATCCTAAATAAATTTATATTTGTAACAACATATTCTTGATACAGAGATTCTACTGAGGACATACGATGTGTAGACACCCAATGTGGTGTTCATGATGACAAAAGACATGTACACCAGGTGCTGCTGCTGGCACTAGACGTGCAATATAACATTCTAATGTTCCGAATGACCACGACAAAACATGTATACTCTCATCCAAGTGATGCTGCTGGCAATAGACGTGTAATATACCATTCTAATGTTCCGAATGACCACGACAAAACATGTACACTCTCATCCAAGTACTGCTGCTGGCACTAGACGTGCAATATAACATTCTAATGTTCCGAATTACCACGACAAAACATGTACACTCTCATCCAAGTGCTACTGATGACATCAGATTTGTGATATCCCTTTCTTGTGTTCCTGAAAAAACAAGGTTAATTCATCAAGTGTATGGCAATTTAAGTGCGTATTTGTTTTTAAATTTTGATGCATGTAATATTACAGGGGTTATTCATTGTACAAAAATATCACACATGGCCACTGTACGCTACTGTACATTGCCACCATAATATATAATCATGGAGTTCACGAGTAACAATAAGACTGTTGTTACATGTGTAACATTACGACTGGTTTGTCAGGTGTAAAATTAGGACTGTTATTTAACGAGTAACACTATGACTGTTGTTACATGTGTAACATTACG
>NW_018478594.1:0-2426 GCF_002113885.1 Mizuhopecten yessoensis | reverse complement strand
GTCTATAACCCTTACATAGATGATTTTTGTTTTGGGGACAAGTGGAAGTAGTGATTGCCTTACACAAGTACAGGTATATACAGGTATTGCTTACGAAATAGGTGGTAACAAGTTTGGAGTTGCCTCCCATACACTGTCTATTAATAATGTCGTGCTGTCTGCAACAAGTGTTAAATTGTCATTGTCTAGTTCCAAGACCGATCAGCTAAGTCCCCCGTCCCCTTTTAGAATAGGCGCCGCTATTAGAGCTTGAGCGGTTGGTATGTTTGATGCTGAAATCAGAGAACTGGGTACATGGGAATCGCAGGCTTTTAAGTAGTACATGCGAACCCAAACCCAGGAAATTGTGTTGAGGCTTGAACGACTCGTACAGTACCTTGCAGTAGTCATGTGTACAAAAATAACTTAGCATTGCATAAATGAATTTTATATTAAGTATATTAATATCAAGTATATCAAATACCCTGAGATTCCCCTGACTTTTTGTGGACAACGTCCATCTGTCCAAGTTGGACAACACAATTTTACAGCAGGGTCTTGCCAATATTCTTTCAAAATATTGATATATATATAATTGTTGTTCATGTTATGGGATCATGGATATACATTTTAAGGACGGGCAATCCATTTTCTGGCCGAATATAGTTCAATTTCCCTATATACCATGTTGACCAGTTGTCATTTAATAAACAGTTTCACTCAAACTAAGTTTGTGAAGTTACAAATTGTGTTTGCAATTTAAAAATATATTGTTTTTAAGTGTACAGCTGTTCCCTGTGTTCACTTGAATTACAAATATTTATAATGGGACCAATTATTATCGAATAAGTAATGGGTAAAAAATATAAAAACGAGGTGTAAATCTGTAGCCAGTGGTCACTTAATTTAACCTTCATATTTCAATTGTCCCAGGTTTTGCAATTTTGCACACGTTTGATCAAGTTGATCCCTAATTATATCAGTTTGGTTTGCAATATGACTCAAATTTAGAGTCGGTAACTTCATATGTATGAAGCCGTGGCCATATAATCGCCAACCCTTACAAATAAAAACTAAATGCATCATTGTAGCTAATTTGGTGTCTGTGTCTTTTTTGTCTTTGATAACAAATTTGAGAAAGACCTCTCCAATACTTTTTGAGAAATAGCGATTACAAGAGTAGTTTAAGGACGGGAAACGGACGGACCACAGACCACGGTCGCAGGGCGATTTGAATAGCTCACCAGCTGATAATGATCGACTTAAAATATGATGGTTAGTGCCAAAAAACTGCGAGAGACCGGGTGTTTCTGCACGTCAAAATGGCAGACGGGATCACTTCCAAACGACCAGGTAGTAAACAGGGGTGAAAGATGGAAAATGTTAGATAATGTGAAAGTAACTTGATCAGAATGATGGTACGATGGTAGTTATTACAAATTATTACCTGGGTTAGATAAAATATTTCGAGAAGTGCATTAGAAATGTCTACCAAATGAACACGTCAAATGAAATTTCGTCTATAAAAACTCGCCCCAAAAGGACCACTGACAAGTTCGTTCAAAAACGAATCAACAGTAAGCAGTAAAAATAATAACAGAAAAAAAAAGATAAACAAAGACTAAAGTGAATACAATCAACTTTATATATCGAGAGTATTAAATAGGACAGCGAATGTCCGTCCACCCCAACTAGATGTAGTCTGATTTATTTACGTGTTTCAAGCTCTGTAATAAATAAAGTAATAACTTTAATAACCAAAAAGCAAAACTTTGTGTTAGTTTTAAAATATACCGGAAGTTTTCACGGTTACCTTGACGACGAATTTGTTTTCCACTCGGGTCATTAAACGGTCTCAAACATAGGTAAGGTTTAATTCAATAGAATGCTGATCTGGTAAAACAACGATTGTCACTGAGAGCTCCTTGATGAGATTTGGACAATATATCTAACTTTTTATTAAACAGTTTAATAAATACCGAATCGTCCATCAAAGTGTATTCAGAATTGTCCCGTTACCTTGATTAAGGAAATCAGAGGTGACCGCTCCTTACTTACCAGAGAATGTATATGGGTGTACCGGCCACGTGGTACTTGTGATGTCTAATGAGTCGCCTTGGGTCACAAGTCCATATATCAGTGACTTTTGTTTAGGAGCCGCACCTATATATTTATTCATTAAATGTCACAACAGCACCACCAACATGTGACGGCCTGTTGATTTCAACAAGTAGCTGTATGGATTTCCAACACGTCACCATTAAAAACGGTGTAAACATTTCCGCTTATGGCAGACATTCTAATATATTGCTAAAAAAAATTTAAAAAAAATTGTGCAATCAAGTGACATATATGATTTGGCTGGGTTCTTGGAATAGATACGCATTTCTATTCATTGGGGACTGCCAAACACACAGCAGGATGTAAACCAGGTGACAGCTTGAATC
>NW_018478593.1:0-2423 GCF_002113885.1 Mizuhopecten yessoensis | reverse complement strand
AATGCGGAAATGAAAGTGCGCAAGTCTAAAACAAATCACTGTAATACAGCGTATGCATAGTTGATTCTGTAAATGAAAACACACAAACAAATTTTATCGTACATGTGACGCATTGATTCATTAAAGCCAAATATGACACCTCCTCAACTCGATGTAATCAACAGCAATTATCGTTTTGTTCTTAAATCTCTCGATCGACTTTCAAAGCCATACTGGCTCCTGTAAAAACATGAACCTATACAGCTGTCCTAGGTTGTGATTTTAACTGTGGAACTCTTTTATGCATGACCACGCTTTGTGACCAATTTTCCGGTTTACTCTGTCGTCTGTTTAGGTGTACATATCATTAAACGGACTCGCAATAAGTACAGATTACTGTTGATCAACATTGATGCAGGTTTTTTTTATTATGAATAACATGGTTTTGACAGTCCATAAACTTTACAGTCCTAAGCTTTATCGTAAATTCTTTTTTACTGATTTCATGCTAGTCTTTTTACGAAAGATGTTCATAAACACGGAATGGCAAAATGTCGTACTTTTGCGTTTTAGTTGTATCAAAGAATTAACAAGTGACAAAATTAAATTTGAATACTATGTTGGATTAACGCTATTGAAACCAATATTTTACTTCGAGGTATCCGAGTTTTTCGACTTTCAGTGTTCGAATTATCAGAGTTTTATTTACTAAGATAAAGAACAGATTTGGCTGGGACCGGAGAAATACTTCGAGATAAACAGGGGCTTCGAGTTAAAAGAGTTCGAGATAACAAGGTTCGACTGTACATAACTTCCTGTATTATCCTCTACCAAAGTTGTAAGCTCGACTCGAGCTCTAAGACTTGAAATTGAATAGACCTAGAGGAGCTTGACTCTACTGTGCTGCAGAGAAGCGACTTGACTCTAAGACTTGAAATCGAATAGACCTAGAGAAGAAGCTTGACTCTACTGTGCTGCAGAGAAGCGAATTGACTCTAAGACTTGAAATCGAATAGACCTAGAGAAGAAGCTTGACTCTACTGTGCTGCAGAGAAGCGAATTGACTCTAAGACTTGAAATTGTATAGACCTAAAGAAGGAGCTTGACTCTACTGTGCTGCAGAGAAGCGAATTGACTCTAAGACTTGAAATTGTATAGGCCTAAAGAAGGAGCTTGGCTCTACTGTGCTGCAGAGAAGCGAATTGACTCTAAGACTTGAAATTGTATAGGCCTAAAGAAGGAGCTTGGCTCTACTGTGCTGCAGAGAAGCGAATTGACTCTAAGACTTGAAATCGAATAGACCTAGAGAAGAAGCTTGACTCTACTGTGCTGCAGAATGGCGAAAAGCAAACACATCAACACCCGCCGTAAATCATGATGAGGGGCACTGACAATACCACATACCCTCTAGGGGTTAATGCTGATTTGTTAAAACTCCCCTAATTTGCATAAAAACATAAACATGAAAAACCTAGATACAAGAATATTACCACACATAAACAAGGAAATGGACTTAAGTAAATTCACTCATGTATATCTAACTGTTCCAGTGTAGAAAAACAACCTATGATATATATATAAGGGAGCAATAAAAATTGTATATAAACTATAATTTAACACACATGTCAAATTATCATCATAAATATCTTTGTTCCATATTGTGTGACATTTATAACATACATATCTTTGTTCCATGTTGTGTGACATTATGACATACATATCTTTGTTCCATGTTGTGTGACATTTATAACATACATATCTTTGTTCCATGTTGTGTGACATTTATAACATACATATCTTTGTTCCATGTTGTGTGACATTTATAACATACATATCTTTGTTCCATGTTGTGTGACATTTATAACATACATATCTTTGTTCCATCTTCTATGACCATTATGATGTACATATCTTTGTTCCATCTTATATGACCATTATGATGTACATATCTTTGTTCCAAATTGTGTGACCATTATAATATACATATTTTTGTTCCATGTTGTGTGACATTTATAACATATATATCTTTGTTCCATCTTATATGACCATTATGATGTACATATCTTTGTTCCATCTTATATGACCTTTATGATGTACATATCTTTGTTCCATGTTGTGTGACATTATGACATACATATCTTTGTTCCATGTTGTGTGACATTATGACATACATATCTTTGTTCCATGTTGTGTGACATTTATAACATACATATCTTTGTTCCATCTTATATTACCATTATGATGTACATATCTTTGTTCCATGTTGTGTGACCATTATGATGTACATATCTTTGTTCCATCTTATATGACCTTTAAATTTATGATGTACATATCTTTGTACCATCTTGTGTGACCATTATGATGGACATATCTTTGTTCCATCTTATATGACCTTTAAATTTATGATGTACATATCTTTGTTCCATCTTGTGTGACCATTATGA
>NW_018478592.1:1963-2422 GCF_002113885.1 Mizuhopecten yessoensis | reverse complement strand
TCAAAGTGGGATACCCGCGAAAAACAAAATGACACTTCAGTACCTCGTGTGGGCACCTTTTGCACGAATCCCTGCACGGAATTCATGAAAACATTTATTTGCCTTAAGGGAATGTTGCTCCATTCTTGTGTTAATGCTGAGATCAACTGGGCGTGGTTAGTTGGGGAGGGGGTTTGACGTTTCCTAATACGCCTGTCCAGCTCATCCCACAGATGCTCAATGGGAGACATGTCGGGGCTATATGGGGGCCATTCCAGAGGCTGAATGTTGTTTGCCGTGAAAAAATCACGACAGACTCTGGCAACATGCGGTCGAGCATTGTCTTGCTGGAAAATTAGGTTATGACGTCTGAGAAATGGAAGGACATGTGGTTGGAGGATCTGGTCTCTGTATCGAACGGCATTGAGGTTTTGATCCAGGACCACTAAGGGGGATTTTACTCCATGGGAGATGCCTCCC
>NW_018478592.1:0-1906 GCF_002113885.1 Mizuhopecten yessoensis | reverse complement strand
CGGGCCATGTCTGCGCATCCAGTCAAGACGCACTTGCCGCCTCCGTGGTGTCAGAGGTGGCCCGACATAAGGTCGGCGCGTAATGATTCTCTCGGCACGCAAGCGGTTCCTGGCAGTTTGAGGACTAATGGGTTTGTCATGAGTACCTAAGGTATGCGACGCAGTCTCTACAGTAGTCTTGAATCTGTTGCGCAAGTGCGACAATCGAATCGCCCTGTCTTGTCGTGCGGTCGTTACACGCGGACGACCGCTCCTGGGACGATCGGAAACTAACCCAGTAGCACGGAAACGTGTACAGAGACGGTAAATTGTACACGGGCCAACACAAAACTGCCGTGCGACAGCAGTTTGGTTATGACCATCCATCAACATCGCAATTGCTCTACCCCTCTGAATTTGCGTAAAGCGTGGCATCTCAGTCAATGGCGAAATCAAAATTCCAACGTGGACAATTAATGTGGCTGAACTTAGAGTATCTGTTGAGATTATTTGTTTGAAAAACTCCGGTTTGGCTTGATCACGCCGCGTGATTTGGACTAAAGAAGCTCACAAAGTCACACAATGACATCGTCACGCTTGACTGATTTTAGGGTAGATTGTTGCCGAAAAAACTAAGTGTGTAAAACAGCCTGCAGGAACCCTTTTCGAACCCGGCAATGCAGCATACAAGTGCACCCTAAATGTTGTTGGATTTCCAGATAACAAAGCAGTTCGAAAACCTTGGCAGAGGCATTACATACTCGACCGGTGTTCGATACATTTACTATTGCTAAACAACAAAGAAAGGTAACAACACCTTCTGAATATTTAACATGGGAGAAAACGTCAAATCCTTAAATAAAGTCCAAATATCGGTAACAGGGGACCGAGAGAAATGAGCTTGGTTTAGTTAATTGATGCTATATCTGGTTTCTATACTTAGTTGTACATGTACACATTACAAACATCCAACTGCTATGAAATCTTAGAAATCCAATGAGTCCGCTGTCGATGCACATTGGAATGTCATGGCAAAGCTGAATAGGCTCTGCATTTGTTTCTTCAGTTTTTATTCCCTATAACATCTTTTCATTTACAGTATTTAGCGTGTTATCATGGAAACTCTAATTTCCTGTTTCACAATATGTTCTCCTTTTTGTTTGTGGTCATTTTTAGGCGCTATGCGGTTCCTTTTTTGCCAGATAATTTCTTTTTATATATAGTTCATGGCTTTACTATCCCTGTAATGCCCTTGAACCTTCATAAGACCGTCTCCTTCGTTCATGTTTTTGAGAGATTGGCTCCTCTGTTTCTACTTTTAATAGCTTGTGATGGTTGGTTCCATTGCGACACCAGTCAAAATTCCAATGCCTTCATTTAATTCATCCTTTATTTGCTGTGTTAAAGGACTGACGATGTCTCATCCGTAACAATCTACATGATTCGTGCAAAGGGTTCGTGTACTATCGCGAATCCAATAATGTAAGTATAAATACAAAACCGGTCATACTGGGGTTACTTAAGTTCCGAGGAAATGCTATAATGTATGAGTCCTACCCAATAAAAGCTCCCCAGAGCCGGTGGAGTGTGACATTGGTACTGGTTCTGCTCTGCCCATTGTGTGGGTATGCTGATACAGTGGCACAATCTGGTCATAGGTTTAATTTGAAGCTTCTTTACATTTATTGTGCAGCATCTTCAAAATTCCAGGGTTTATGCATACTTTTGCTTTCTGCACTCTTGCCGAAATATGTCATGAAAAAAACAAAGGCACTTACTTATCTATTTGATTGGTTTCAGGTAACAAAAAAATATTTATCAATCGCTCGGCTAATACCTGTCCTTTGATCATTGCGGAAGAGCGATATCCGACTTCTAAGCTAGTCAGTGTTACCGTAACACTGCCGCGTGTTTCTTTTGATCAAAG
>NW_018478591.1:0-2422 GCF_002113885.1 Mizuhopecten yessoensis | reverse complement strand
GTTATAAATACATGTAACTTGTAGATTGTATGGAATATTCGTGTCCTCACTTTCAAATGACCTTCACAACTGTGTAACCTTATACTGTGTGAAATGGAGAAGGCGATAACGGTACATCTTATGACATAACGATATAGATAATAGATACAGAAGGGTTATTTTCGTTTTGCTTTTATTTTGGCGCGTTTATTTATGCTAATATTATGATGCTGCTATATTGCTATAAATAATGTTAGCGCGACTTACGATATTGTATCAAAGTGGGATTTTGGATGTCGCAACTAGATCCATTTGTGTATTTTTACTCAATTATATCAGATTATCAAAAACAAGACATGCCTGAACAAGGGTTCAAATTACAATAGAAAAATAACAATAAAATTTCATTATGAAATGACAGATCAGAAATTAAATCCTGCAAATCAAGTCCTATAAGAAAATAAAACGGAGTAACCATTAAAAGTTAGACTTGCCTACTGATGATAATAGTTGATGGGCCTCAAACTCCATCTTACATATTTACATCGTCCGAGTATATACTAAACAAACCGTAGAGTAAGAGCAGCAGACACATCAAAACTAGGCCATAAACCTGCATATTAGGACGGCTTTTAAGCGTATGCAAGTATGATAACTGCTTTTTCCCCTTAAGTATCAATCTATAATGCAATAGGGTGTCACCTGTTTGTAAAATCAAAAGGATGACGCCTGTTTGTAAAATCAAAAGGACGTCACCTGTTTATAACATCAATAGGGTGTCCTCTTTGTAACATCGATAGCGTGTCACCTGTTTGTACAATCTGTAGGATGTCAACTGTTTGTAAAATCAAAAGGATGTCACCTGTTTGTAACATCAATAGGGTGTCACCTCTTTGTAAAATCAATAGGGTGTCACCTGTTTGTAACATCAATAGGGTGTCACCTCTTTGTAAAATCAATAGGGTGTGACCTGTTTGTAACATCAATAGGATGTCACCTGTTTGTAACATAAATAGAATGTCACTGGATGTCACCTGTTTGTAAAATGCCTCTTTGTAACATCGATAGGGTGTCACCTGTTTGTAAAAACAAAAGGGGNTAAACAGGATGTCACCTGTTTGTAAAATCAATAGGGTGTCACCTGTTTGTAACATCAATAGGATGTCACCTGTTTGTAAAATTATTGGGTGTCACCTGTTTGTAAAATCAATAGGGTGTGACCTGTTTGTAACATCAATAGGGTGTCACCTCTTTGTAACATCGATAGGGTGTCACCTGTTTGTAAAAACAATAGGGTGTGACCTGTTTGTAACATCGATAGGGTGTCACCTCTTTGTAACATCGATAGGGTGTCACCTGTTTGTAAAAACAATAGGCTGTCACCTGTTTGTAACATCAATAGGGTGTGACCTGCTTGTAACAGCGATAGGATGTCACCTGTTTGTAACATCGATAGGATGTCACGTGTTTGTAAAATTAATAGGTTGTGACCTGTTTGTAACATAAATAGGGTGTGACCTGTTTGTAACATAAATAGGATGTCACCTGTTTGTAAAAACAATAGGATGTCACCTGTTTGTTAAACCAATAGGGTGTCACCTGTTTGTAACATCAATAGGGTGTCACCTCTTTGTAACATCGATAGGGTGTCACCTGTTTGTAAAAACAAAAGGATGTCACCTGTTTGTAACATAAATAGAATGTCACTTGTTTGTAACATAAACAGGATGTCACCTGTTTGTAAAATCAATAGGGTGTGACCTGTTTGTAACATCGATAGGGGGTCACCTCTTTGTAATATCGATAGGGTGTCACCTGTTTGTAAAAACAATAGGGTGTCACCTGTTTGTAACATCAATAGGATGTCACCTGTTTGTAAAATTATTGGGTGTCACCTGTTTGTAAAGTCAATAGGGTGTGACCTGTTTGTAACATCGATAGGGGGTCACCTCTTTGTAACATCGATAGGGTGTCACCTCTTTGTAACATCGATAGGGTGTCACCTCTTTGTAACATCGATAGGGTGTCACCTCTTTGTAATATCGATAGGGTGTCACCTGTTTGTAAAAACAATAGGGTGTCACCTGTTTGTAACATCAATAGGGTGTGACCTGCTTGTAACAGCGATAGGATGTCACCTGTTTGTAACATCGATAGGATGTCACGTGTTTGTAAAATTAATAGGGTGTGACCTGTTTGTAACAAAAATAGGGTGTGACCTGTTTGTAACATAAATAGGATGTCACCTGTTTGTAAAAACAATAGGATGTCACCTGTTTGTTAAACCAATAGGATGTCACCTGTTTGTTAAACCAATAGGATGTCACCTGTTTGTAACATCGATAGGATGTCACCTGTTTGTAAAATCAATAGGGTGTCACCTGTTTGTAACATCGATAGGATGTCACCTGTTTGTAACATCAATAGGATGTCACCTGTTTGT
>NW_018478590.1:0-2421 GCF_002113885.1 Mizuhopecten yessoensis | reverse complement strand
CAGGAGCCTCCACATGCTGAAATAAACAAGTTAAACAATAAAGAAATACCAGCACTTTCCAACATTAGCACATTAAAAAATACCACACAATATTTTGATAATTATTTATCAATTTGAAGACAGCTAGTACACATCATTAGAAAGCAGGGTAACTTCACACTATAGTTGATACAAAAATGACATTTTTTTGTCTTGGGTATTAATGTGACAAATATATTACCTTATGGTTATTGAATGGCAAGAATATCTATATTTAGTGACTAACATTCAAGAAACCAGTGATAGTGGTGTTCCTTGTTGAGTTAAGTTGAGACTGGCCTTGCCACTCTCCTGTGACACACTGGGTGACCTCAACAAAATATCCTAGGTGAAGACGCACCTAGGACATATCCTTCATAGGGACAAATTTATTTCCTGTCCGTCATCTTCAAGACCAACAGTGTGTATGGTAGCTTCATCGTTACCAACCTTCACGGTGCGAATGCATTCATCCTAGAAAATATGTTGTTGCAATATCATGACTGAAGTTATTTTAATGAGTATATATATGTTGCTAACATCAAAAAAGTTGCCATAAGTACCTGTTAAATAGCTTTACATGTAACATAAATAATATAAATTNTATATTCAAGGTCACATGGGTCAAATTTGTTTAAAATCTTTAAACAACCTCTTCTGAATAACCATGGGTCCCAGGATGTTTATACTTTGCAAGTTGCATCCTGAGATGAAAGGCTATACAATGTGTTCAACATAATGACTTTGTTCAACTTTCAATCACAGGAGTGAAATGTTTTAAAAAAAATAACAGGGTCTTTTGAATGAATTTTAATCATAAATACTGATAGTTTGCCTGTAGCTTTATTTCAGATCACTTTTAAGGTTACAAGTGTGAGTTTTATACCAGGTGAGCGATGCAGGCCCATTGGGCCTCTTGTTTGGAGGACAATATCGACGTTCAAGTCAACAATTGAAACTCCCGCTACTGTGCCAGTCAGTGTGACTTCAGGAGCCTCCACATGCTGAAATAAACAAGTTAAACAATAAAGAAATACCAGCACTTTCCAACATTAGCACATTAAAAAATACCACACAATATTTTGATAATTATTTATCAATTTGAAGACAGCTAGTACACATCATTAGAAAGCAGGGTAACTTCACACTATAGTTGATACAAAAATGACATTTTTTTGTCTTGGGTATTAATGTGACAAATATATTACCTTATGGTTATTGAATGGCAAGAATATCTATATTTAGTGACTAACATTCAAGAAACCAGTGATAGTGGTGTTCCTTGTTGAGTTAAGTTGAGACTGGCCTTGCCACTCTCCTGTGACACACTGGGTGACCTCAACAAAATATCCTAGGTGAAGACGCACCTAGGACATATCCTTCATAGGGACAAATTTATTTCCTGTCCGTCATCTTCAAGACCAACAGTGTGTATGGTAGCTTCATCGTTACCAACCTTCACGGTGCGAATGCATTCATCCTAGAAAATATGTTGTTGCAATATCATGACTGAAGTTATTTTAATGAGTATATATATGTTGCTAACATCAAAAAAGTTGCCATAAGTACCTGTTAAATAGCTTTACATGTAACATAAATAATATAAATTAAAAAAATAATAAATAGCAACAAATGACCTTCTATCAATGCTGAAAGATTGAACTCAGTTACATTATACCTCATTTCTTTAAAGCTGAAAGTGGCAACAAATAAATAAAACTTGCCTTGATAATTTTGCCCACTACAGTCACAACTGACTTCTGAGGCATAGCCTTGATATCCAACACCTTCTTTTTGGGCGACGGGGACATGATTAAGTATACTGCTTGCTCCACTAAGTGGCTTGGCACCTGGACTGGACCACACACCATAAACTTTGATGATTTTGTGATTATTTTTTTTTCTTGTTTCTGACAAAAAAGTTCCTTAAGTGAAGGGACTTCCCCTCAGCAACTAATATGTGTCTCTTGGCATCATTAAGTGTGGCTACGGCTGTATCGCTACTGTCTGCCACACTGAAATTAAGTAATGTCATGTCTTCCCCACTAGTGGAGGTGAACTTAGCGGTGTGGCCAACAGTGCAGTCGGGGTATGGTACACTATTGTTTGATGCCATCTTTCAGATCTCGGATGCTTTTTTGTGCCATTCTGGAATAAGAAGAGAAGCTTAGTAACTGTATAGACAAAACAACTGGTATGAACGAAATATTCTGTTTATAAAAAAAATCAACAATAATATAACACTTCCTGTACATAACTACAGTTCACTGCTTCAAGTTTCCACTTCTAAACATTTACCTAATGAAATATTTATAATGTTATTACATTTGAAGTCTAGTGCTTATTACATTTGAAGTGTAGTGCTTAAGTTTCAACTTCTTGACTACAATGTAAGGAAAGTAT
>NW_018478589.1:0-2421 GCF_002113885.1 Mizuhopecten yessoensis | reverse complement strand
TATATTGCACTGATAAGTGCCTTAGATATAAGCTGATGTAAAATGTGTCTGCACGCTCCGATAATTTCTTAAAACAGTGCGGGGTGACGCTGACCTTTGTTGGTCATCTCATTAATTATGCGTGGCTAACCACTTGACCAATGGTAATTAAATTTGACCTGCCTAGTGATAGCTTAAGCCAATCAGCATCATCACTAATCTAATAATTACCATATTATCACGTGTAAGAAGAGTGTAGGAGACTGTTGAGCTATGCTCTTTGTTCTGTATCTATAAATACAACCTGCCAGCATTACGTATACCTAAATTTTGGTACACATGCTGGTATTAAGATAATATATGATATTTATCCACATGTATCTCTAACACACCTTGATACTTAAAAATCAACAATGTTGCACATGACATATAAACAAATGGCTGTTTACGAACAAAGTTTATTATAAATAATAAACTACAAATTACCTGGACTGACATATTTGGACCATGCTATACCTTTACACCTGGTATATTACCTGGACTGACATATAGGGACCATTGAATACCTTGATACCTGATATATAACCAGGACTGACATATAGGAACCATGGTATACATTTACACATGGTGTATTACCTGGACTAGCTGACATATAGGGACCATGGTATACCTTTACACCCTGTGAATGACCTGGACTTATACATTTACACCTGGTATATAACCTGGACTGACATATAGGGACCATTGAATACCTTGATACCTGATATATAACCAGGACTGACATATAGGAACCATGGTATACATTTACACCTGGTGTATTACCTGGACTAGCTGACATATAGGGACCATGGTACCTTTACACCTGGTGTATAACCTGGACTGACATATAGGGACCATGGTATACATTTACACCTGGTATATAACCTGGACTGACATAGAGGTACCATGTCATAACTTTACACCCTGTGTATTACCTGGACTGACATAAAGGGATCATGGTATACCTTTACACACGGTGTATTACCTGGACTGACATATAGGTATCATGTCATACCTTTACACCTGGTGTAAAACCTGGACTGGCATATAGGGACCATGCTATACCTTTAATTTACACCCAGTGTATTACCTGGACTGACATATAGGTACCATGATGTACCTTTACACCCAGTGTATTACCTGGACTGTCATATAGGGACAATGGTATACCTTTACACCTGGTGTATTACCTGAATTGACATAGGGACCATGGTATATCTTTACACCCAGTGTATTACCTAGACTAGCTGATATATAGGGACCATGGTATACCTTTACACCTGGTGCATTACCTGGACTTACATATAGGGACCATGCTATACCTTTACACCTGGTATATTACCTGGACTGACATATAGGGACCATGGTATACCTTAACACCTGGTATATAACCTGGACTAACATAGAGGTACCATGTCATAACTTTCCACCCTGTGTATTACATGGGCTGACATATAGGGATCATGGTATACCTTTACACATGGTGTATTACCTGGACCGACATATTGGGATCATGGTATACCTTTACACCTGATGTATTACCTGGACTGTCATATAGGGACAATGGTATACCTTTACACCTGGTGTATTACCTGGATTGACATACGGACCATGGTATACCTTTACACCATTTGTAATACCCTGACTGACATAGAGGTACCATGATGTACCTTTACACCTGGTGTATAACCTGGACTGACACATAGGGACCATGGTATACCTTTACACCCAGTGTATTACCTGGACAAGCTGACATATAGGGACCATAGTATACCTTTACACCCAGTGTATTACCTGGACTTGCATATAGGGACCATGGTATACCTTTACACCTGGTGTATTACCTGGACTTACATATAGGGACCATGGTATACCTTTAAATCATGTGTAATACCCCGACTGACATAGAGGAACCATGATGTACCCTTACACCTGGTGTGTAACCTGGACTGACACATAGGGACCATGGTATACCTTTACACCCAGTGTATTACCTGGACTAATGGTACACCTTTACACCTGGTGTAGTACCTTGATTGACATATAGGGATCATGGTATACCTTTACACCTGGTGTATAACCTGGACTGGCATATAGGGACCATGGTATACCTTTACACCTGGTGTATAACCTGGACTGGCATATAGGGACCATGGTATACCTTTACACCTGGTATATAACCTAGGCTGACATATAGGGACCATGGTATGCCTTTACACCTGGTATATAACCTGGACTGACATATAAGGGCAATGGTACACCTTTACACCTGGTGTAGTACCTTGATTGACATATAGGGATCATGGTATACCTTTACACCTGGTGTATAACCTGGACTGACGTAGAGATACCATGATGTACCTTTACACCTGGTGTATAACCTGGACTGGCATATAGGGACCA
>NW_018478588.1:0-2421 GCF_002113885.1 Mizuhopecten yessoensis | reverse complement strand
GTTACAACAGGGAGGGGTACATGTGTAAGAACCCCAGAAAGTTGCCACCACAGGGAGGGGTACGTGTATAATACTCCACACGAAGTTGTTACCACAGGGAGAGGTCCGTGTGTAATTTTCCGCACGAAGTTTTTACCACAGGGAGAGGTAGGTGTATAATATTTCCCACGAAATTGTTACCACAGGGAAAGGTCCCTTNTACTCCCCACGAAGTTGTTACCACAGGGAGAGGTACGTGTGTAATAATCCCCACGAAGTTGTTACCACAGGGAGGGGTACGTGTGTATTAATCCAAACGAAGTTGTTACTACATGGAGAGGTACGTTTGTTATAATCCCCACGAAGTTGTTACCACAGGGAGGGGCACGTGTGTAATAATCCCAACGAAGTTGTTTCAACAGGGAGGGGTACGTGTGTAATAATCCCCACGAACTGGTTAACACAGGGACAGGTACGCGTGTAATTATCCCCACGAAGTTGTTACTACATGGAGAGGTACGTTTGTTAGAATCCCCACGAAGTTGTTACCACAGGGAGGGGAATATGTGTAATAATCCCCACGAAGTTGTTACAACGGGGAGGGGTACGTGTGTAATAATCCCTACGAAGTTGTTACAACAGGGAGGGGGACTTGTGTAATAATCCCCATGAAGTTGTTACCACAGGCAGAGGAACGTTTGTAATAATCCCCAGGAAGTTGTTACCACAGGGAGGGGAATATGTGGAATAATCCCCACGAAGTTGTTACAACGGGGAGGGGTACGTGTGTAATAATCCCAACGAAGTTGTTACAACAGGGAGGGGTACATGTGTAATAACCCCAGAAAGTTGTTACCACAGGGAGGGGTACGTGTGTATTAATCCAAGCGAAGTTGTTACTACATGGAGAGGTACGTTTGTTATAATCTCCACGAAGTTGTTACCACAGGGAGGGGAATATGTGTAATAATCCCCACGAAGTTGTTATAACAGGGAGAGGTACGTGTGTAATAATCCTCGCGAAGTTGTAACCACAGGGAGAGGTACGTGTGTAATAATCCCCACGAAGTTTTTACCGAAGGGAGAGGTACGTGTGTAATAATCACCACGAAGTTGTTACCACAGGGAGGGGTACGTGTGTATTAATCCAAGCGAAGTTGTTACTACATGGAGAGGTACGTTTGTTATAATCCCAACGAAGTTGTTACCACAGGAGGGGTACGTGTGTAATAACCCCCACGAAGTTGTTACAACAGGGAGGGGAACTTGTGTAATAATCCCCATGAAGTTGTTACCACAGGCAGAGGAACGTTTGTAATAATCCCCAGGAAGTTGTTACCACAGAAGTTGTTACCACAGGGAGAGGTAGGTGTGTGATAATCCCCACGAAGTTGTTATAACAGGGAGAGGTACGTGTGTAATAATCCCCACGAAGTTGTTACAACGGGGAGGGGTACGTGTGTAATAATCCCCACGAAGTTTTTACCGAAGGGAGAGGTACGTGTGTAATAATCCCTACGAAGTTGTTACAACAGGGAGGGGTACATGTGTAATAACCCCAGAAAGTTGTTACCACAGGGAGGGGTACGTGTGTATTAATCCAAGCGAAGTTGTTACTACATGGAGAGGTACGTTTGTTATAATCCCCACGAAGTTGTTGCCACAGGGAGGGGCACGTGTGTAATAATCCCAACGACGTTGTTACAACAGGGAGGGGTACGTGTGTAATAATCCCTACGAAGTTGTTACAACAGGGAGGGGTACTTGTGTAATAATCCCCATGAAGTTGTTACCACAGGCAGAGGTACGTTTGTAATAATCCCCAGGAAGTTGTTACCACAGGGAGGGGAATATGTGGAATAATCCCCACGAAGTTGTTACAACAGGGAGGGGTACGTGTGTAATAATCCCTACGAAGTTGTTACAACAGGGAGGGGGACGTGTGTAATAATCCCTACGAAGTTGTTACAACAGGGAGGGGTACGTGTGTAATAATCCCCACGAAGTTGTTATAACAGGGGAGGGAACATGTGTAATAACCCAAAGAAGTTGTTACCACAGGGAGGGGTAGGTGTATAAAAATCCCCACGAAGTTGTTACCACAGGGAGAGGCACATGTGTAATTATCCCCACGAAGTTGTTACAACAGGGAGAGGTACGTGTTTAATAATCCCCACGAAGTTGTTACCACAGGGAGGGATACGTGTGTAATTATCCACACGAGGTTGTTACCACAGGGAGAGGTACGTGTAAAATAATCCCCACGAAGTCGTTACCAAAGGGAAAGGTACGTGTGTAATTATCCCCACGAAGTTGTTACCACAAGGAGAGGTACGTGTGTAATAATCCCCATGAAGTTGTTACCACAGGGAGAGGTACGTGTGTAATAATCCCCTAGAAGTTGTTACCACAGAGAGAGGTACGTGAAAAATAATCCCCACG
>NW_018478587.1:0-2420 GCF_002113885.1 Mizuhopecten yessoensis | reverse complement strand
CAGAGGGTCCCGGGTTCGAACCCTGGTCTGGCCGTGCATTTTTCCATCTTCTGTTACATATATAACATATAAATCACAAAGATGACATACATTCATTGGTCTGAAATTTAAATGAAATTGTCACAGAACTCTAGAATCAATGGAATTTTCAAATTTTAAACTTCTTTGCAGAGTGATTTAGGGTAGATTTGTTCAGACATATATATACAAATACTTTCTCATATTTTTTCCATTAACATCATCTGTATAAAGTCTAGATAACATCTTTTAATGATGGGCAAGGTTAGAATAATTATTTTGGAATTCCAGTCCATGTCTGGTTTTGTCACTTCGACAGTTTTGTCATTGTAATATGATCATGAATTCAAATTAACTATACCACTCTGCCATGTTTTATTAAAAGGTAGCAGGTCTATTCAGTTCAGTTCAGTTCACCATTTTACCTGTTCAAACTTAGGTCCATATTCCATAGCCTGTTTGCTTCCTGTTGTGTAAAATTCATTATAAAAATCCATTTGATCCGTTATCAATTATCTATTTGGCTTGCAGACTGCACAACTAGGAGTCAACGAGCACCACCAGGCTCAAGTCATCAACTATATGAGATTCTCTCGCTACCAGAGAGGTCAAAGGCTGAGAGCTGTTGACATGTGTTTTGAAGATCTGAAAAGTAGCAGGTATTTTCCTACACAAAAACTGAAAAAAAAGACCCCATTCAATTGACAAACAATTTGTACAGTGCATAACAGCATATTGTTGTAAAATTGACCTTTATGACATCATGGCACTTTTATTGAGAGAAAATGCACAATAAAATTATGAATGTGTAATTCATTTATATCTCCCTTTGAGAGGTCGTAATAAAATACAATAAATAATGTTTGAGGTATCATTATCGCATACAATGAACAATGTGATGACATCATGAATATGATAGCAACTGAGGCGGAATTTTGGTCTGTATTCATGTAAAATGTGACTGTTTTATAAGTGTTATACAGGGAAAGACAATCATCTTTCAGTTGACCTTGATATTTAGCAATTTCGGAAGTCAAATATATTTTTTTTTTTCTAAATTTTGAAGGGTCACAACATATATAAAATTGATATCTAAAACCAAAAAGTCAAATCCCATTTGGAGAGACAAAATGATTCTCTCGAGGATATACTAAAAGCCCTGGTCGTTCGTCAAGAGTTTCAATGTTTTTTTCTCCAGGCTCGATGAGACGACATACACCATAGACGAGGTTACAGACATGTTGGATGGGCTTCTGTCTGTTGTGCGAGGAGAAGTAGAAGATGAACTCATCAACACTTCACACACAAATATCCTCCAGTGTCGACAGATGTTCATGCAGGCAGAAAAGTGGCATCTCAAACTAGGGGCCGACATTTCTGAATTGGAAAACCGGTAAGAGATTGAACTTGAAAGTTGTTGATCTAAGAGTTAAGAGGTTCATCAGGGGATGTTTTTATTTATGTTGACAGAACAACTCTGTCATAATATATAAATACTAACTACGCAGGGTTGTCCTGTCAACATGACTATAAATATAATCGTTCCCTGATGAACCTCCAAAGATGTGAAAGTACTAGGGAAGTAATTGTTGTATTGCTTACACTAGCTGATCATGAGCTGGGGCTTATTGTTTTCAAATATTACAAGTATTATCCAATTATATCTCTATTTTTGTTTTTATGTAATGTTATTGTTCTGTAGTGTTTTTTCTGCATTTCGATAAAGGAGCGGATTGCTCCTAAAATTTAAAAATCCATATCGTCCACGCTGTTGGAATTACTTCTGCGCCACATTACATATACGTTTACATGCCATGACAGTTATTTTCATCAACTCTTTTTTCTAGAGATTTACTAGAACAAATAGCAGACTTTGAAGAAAAAGAATTCCGTGGTACAAAAATGGATAAGGATTTACAAGGAGTACTTAAAAATGTCAAGTTAATTCCATTAAATGAGAAGGGAGGCACAGAACTACTACACAGGGTAAGTAACTCTGTCATAAATGCTACAGAGGATAGACAACTCTGTATTAGCTACTACGCAGGGTCAGAAACTCGGTCATAAAATACTACACAGGGTAGGTAACTCTGTCATAGCTATTATGCAGGGTAGACAGCTGCTCTGCCATAACTTTTACATGGGGTAGGTAATTCTACAATATCTTGAACACAGGTTAAGCCTCAGATCTGACCCAAATTTTTACACCCTTGGGTAGAATATCCAGTATACCTACATAAGATCGTCCATCGTGAGTCGTGCATCATCCGTAGTGCATCCGTAAACAATTTACATTTTCGACTTTTTCTCCAAAAACCCTGAACTAATTTTAATGAAATTTTGCAGAAAAATTGACTAAAAATTCAAAAATCTTCTTCTCAAGATCCAGATATGGTAGAATC
>NW_018478586.1:0-2419 GCF_002113885.1 Mizuhopecten yessoensis | reverse complement strand
TATATGTAGTAGTGTACAGTACACATCTACAGACAGTTGATATGTCTAGCAGTGTACGGTACACATCTACATACAGTTGATATGTGTAGTAGTGTACGGTCGCATCTACAGACAGTTGATATGTGTAGTAGTGTATGGTACACATCTACAGACAGTTGATATGTTTAGTAGTGTACAGTACACATTAACAGACAGTTGATATATGTAGTAGTGTACAGTACACATCTACAGACAGTTGATATATATAGTAGTGTATGGTACACATCTAAAGACAGTTGAAATGTGTAGTAGTGTATGGTACACATCTACAGACAGTTGAAATGTGTAGCAGTGTATGGTACACATCTACAGACAGTTGAAATGTGTAGCAGTGTATGGTACACATCTACAGACAGTTGATATATATAGTAGTGTATGGTACACATCTACAGACCGTTGATATGTGTAGTGGTGTACGGTACACATGTACAGACGGTTGATATGTGTAGTAGTGTACGGTACACATCTACAGACAGTTGATATATGTAGTAGTGTATAGTACACATCTACAGACAGTTGATATTTTTAATAGTGTACGGTACACATCTACAGACAGTAGATATGTGTAGTAGTGTACGGTACACATCTACAAACAGTTGATATATGTAGTAGTGTACGGTACACATCTACAAACAGTTGATATATGTAGTAGTGTACGGTACACATCTACAAACAGTTGATATATGTAGTAGTGTACGGTACACATCTACAGACAGTAGATATGTGTAGTAGTGTACGGTACACATCTACAGACAGTTGATATATATAGTAGTGTATGGTACACATCTACAGACAGTTGAAATGTGTAGCAGTGTATGGTACACATCTACAGACAGTTGAAATGTGTAGCAGTGTATGGTACACATCTACAGACAGTTGAAATGTGTAGCAGTGTATGGTACACATCTACAGACAGTTGAAATGTGTAGCAGTGTATGGTACACATCTACAGACAGTTGATATGTTTAGTAGTGTACAGTACACATTAACAGACAGTTGATATATGTAGTAGTGTACAGTACACATCTACAGACAGTTGATATATGTACTAGTGTACGGTACACATCAGCAGACAGTTGATATATGTAGTAGTGTATAGTACACATCTACAGACAGTTGATATGTTTAATAGTGTACGGTACACATCTCCAGTGAGTTGATATGTGTAGTAGTGTACGGTACACATCTACAAACAGTTGATATATGTAGTAGTGTACGGTACACATCTACAGACAGTTGATATGTTTAGTAGTGTACAGTACACATTAACAGACAGTTGATATATGTAGTAGTGTACAGTACACATCTACAGACAGTTGACATATATAGTAGTGTACAGTACACATCTACAGACAGTTGACATATATAGTAGTGTACAGTACACATCTACAGACAGTTGACATATATAGTAGTGTACAGTACACATCTACAGACAGTTGATATGTTTAGTAGTGTATGGTACACATCTACAGACAGTTGATATGTTTAATAGTGTACGGTACACATCTACAGACAGTTGATATATATAGTAGTGTATGGTACACATCTACAGACAGTTGAAATGTGTAGCAGTGTATGGTACACATCTACAGACAGTTGAAATGTGTAGCAGTGTATGGTACACATCTACAGACAGTTGATATGTTTAGTAGTGTATGGTACACATCTACAGACAGTTGATATGTTTAATAGTGTACGGTACACATCTACAGACAGTAGATATGTGTAGTAGTGTACGGTACACATCTACAGACAGTAGATATGTGTAGTAGTGTACGGTACACATCTACAAACAGTTGATATATGTAGTAGTGTACGGTACACATCTACAGACAGTTGATATATATAGTAGTGTATGGTACACATCTAAAGACAGTTGAAATGTGTAGTAGTGTATGGTACACATCTACAGACAGTTGAAATGTGTAGCAGTGTATGGTACACATCTACAGACAGTTGAAATGTGTAGCAGTGTATGGTACACATCTACAGACAGTTGAAATGTGTAGCAGTGTATGGTACACATCTACAGACAGTTGAAATGTGTAGTAGTGTATGGTACACATCTACAGACAGTTGATATATATAGTAGTGTATGGTACACATCTAAAGACAGTTGAAATGTGTAGTAGTGTATGGTACACATCTACAGACCGTTGATATGTGTAGTGCTGTACGGTACACATGTACAGACAGTTGATATGTGTAGTAGCATCTACAGACAGTTGATATGTGTAGTAGTGTACGGTCGTATCTACAGACAGTTGATATGTGTAGTAGTGTATGGTACACATCTACAGACCGTTGATATGTGTAGTGGTGTACGGTACACATGTACAGACAGTTGATATGTGTAGTAGTGTACGGTACACATCTACAA
>NW_018478585.1:0-2419 GCF_002113885.1 Mizuhopecten yessoensis | reverse complement strand
GGGACTGGGCAAGCTAGCCTTTTGAGCGTTTTCCTAGAGCTGGTTTCACGAACAAAAGTATGATTGACCTATCCTGTTTAAGGTACGTAATGTTTTGTTGATTTATCATTTGAAGACACTGTAAGAAGAGGAGACCGTCGAGAAATCAAAAAGGAGGTGATCTTATAACGCGGGTGGTCTCTTAATACAGATGTAGTTCACAATTAAAGGTGGTCATTTAACACAGGTGGTCTCTTAATACAGATATAGTTCACAATTAAAGGTGGTCAGTTAACACAGGTGGTCACTTAATACAGATGTAGTTCACAACTAAAGGTGGTCATTTAACACAGGTGGTCTCTTAATACAGATGTAGTTCACAATTAAAGGTGGTCATTTAACACAGGTGGTCTTCTAATAGAGGTTGTCGCATGAGCAGGTTCACCTGTAGATAGAAGATATATATAAAAAGGTTGAAGGTAGAATATATATTTAAAATCAAACCGAAACTAAAGTCGAGCCAGCTATACAAAAAATAATCATCTACCCGCNTCTCTTAATACAGATGTAGTTCACAATTAAAGGTGGTCATTTAACACAGGTGGTCTCTTAATACAGATGTAGTTCACAATTAAAGGTGGTCATTTAACTCAGGTGGTCTCTTAATACAGATGTGGTTCACAATGAAAGGTGGTCAGTTAACACAGTTGGTCTCTTAATACAGATGTAGTTCACAATTAAAGGTGGTCATTTAACACAGGTGGTCTTCTAATAGAGGTTGTCGCATGAGCAGGTTCACCTGTAGATAGAAGATATATATAAAAAGGTTGAAGGTAGAATATATATTTAAAATCAAACCGAAACTAAAGTCGAGCCAGCTATACAAAAAATAATCATCTACCCGCAAGTATCTGGTTTGCATTCATGTGACGTATTGTTGTACGTGTATATCAGCGAGAACTAGTCTGACTTCACAGACACCCGGCCCCTCGGCTATGACGGTAGGTGTTGCTGCATATGACTAATATCATACATTATTATTTGTTCTATGTCGAATTAGCTTTGTTTTAGTTTAAAATGAGTACGTCGACAATATTGCTTGTGGCGCCTCCCTTAACAACCGTTTGTTTGGGTGATACGTCCCGGTTGAGAGAGGACTTGCGGGGACCTGATAATTTGTTACAGTATGGCAATATTTGGACCTTAACTGATGTGTTCCAAGTTATATAACAAATTTTAATTGTTTACATCAACTTTCGGTAAAATGGGGTGGCATTTTTGTCCGTTGATTTCCAAAAATAGTTATACTGTAACACATACGTAGGCCTCTGTAAATGGACACACCTAGTATATGCTAGTCATTACTGTTTATTGTATACCACACAATCAATGAAAATTCTGTCAAATCTGTTACGACCTCCTCGCATTGTTCCTTCAGTTTACCATAACAAAGTGAGTCGTTACTCTCCTTTGTTCCGTGATATGCTTGATTGATCAAGAGGCCTTGCTCAGGGCCTGTATTGATCAAGAGGCCTTGCTCAGGGCCTGCATTGTTCACCTGGATGTTTAGGCAGTCATGGTTTTTCATTAAGAAAAGATACTACTAAATATTTTCCAATTTTAGGCCCTGCGTCTCGGTACTACAGGGGGAGGGGCACACTTCATTTATATAAGATGTGATACTACCCTGGTACCTAGGTTGATCCATAGCAAGTTTGGTTGAATTGTAAGACCAAATAATCAGGAAGAATTGTGTTTTTTCAAGAATTAAGCAAACAAATGTTCATCCCCCCCCCCCCTCTTGATAGATTCATTAATAACGAAGTATGCCTCATTGCAAATTTGGTTGATATTTATATGCATGTGTATATAATTACATTGTGTTTAAGTACCAGGTGTGGGGCTGAATTACGGGCTTATACTGGAAACATGAATGTATTCAATTAATAATTGTGATCAATTCTTTTATCTAGACAGGGTTACATATATAAATTCAATTACAATATGGACCTGTCATTCTCAATGTTCAGTGAACATGTTAAAATAACATAGTTATAATAACAATAATACCTCTCACATTATCGCCGATCTAAAATCACATTCCGCGTGTATACTTTTTTAAAGACTCTAGAATGGGTAAAATATGCATTGAGTTTTTTTAACTTGTTCCCTAAAGTGCCAACAGATTAGCTTAAACGTTAAAAAATCTTCATTTGTTCACAACGTATAGTTCTGGTAGCAACCTGGACCATACTCAGCGAGCATTTTTATGGTTATATGGTAGGGATCTCAACCGTTTCAATGTTCTGACTCAAAGACAACGACCCCAATGACAGGACTAAATATGTTGGTCAAGTCCAGTAACAGCAATTGTATAATCTAAATCATTTTTTTCTGTTAAGACAAGAGCCTAAGTATCCTGGGGTTTGGTCAGACCCCT
>NW_018478584.1:0-2416 GCF_002113885.1 Mizuhopecten yessoensis | reverse complement strand
CTAACGCTGTGGTGTTATGTTGTTGTCCATGTGTATTGGCGCTTACGCTGTGGTGTTATGTTGTTGTCCATGTGTATTGGCGGTGACGCTGTGGTGTTACTTTATTGTCCATGGGTATTGGCGCTGATGCTGTGGTGTTATTTTGTTGTCCATGTGTATTGGCGATTACGGTGTGGTGTTAATTCGTTGTCCAAATTTATTGGCGCTGACGCTGTGGTACAGTATTATTTTGGTGTCCATGTGTATTGGCGTTAACACTGTGGTGTTATGTTGTGTCCATGAGTATTGGCGCTGACGCAGTTGTGTTATGTTGTTGTCCATGTGTATTGGCGCTGACGCTGTGGTATTATTTTGTTGCCCATGTGCATTGGCGATGACGCTGTGGTATTAATTTGTTGTCCATGTGTATTGACGATGACATTGTGGTATTATTTTTTAGTCCATTTATATTGGCGCTAACGCTGTGGTGTTATTTTGTTGTCCATGCCATGTATCTGTGCGTTGATTTGTGATATTATTTTCTTGTCCATGTCTGTTATCGATGACGCTGTGTTATTACTTTGTTTTCCATGGATTTTGACGAGGACGCTGTGTATTGGCGCTGACGCAGTTGTGTTATGTTGTTGTCCATCTGGTATTATTTTGTTGTCCATGTGTATTGGCGCTGACGCTGTGGTATTTTTTTGTTGTCCATGTGTATTGGCGCTAACGCTGTGGTGTTATGTTGTTGTCCATGTTTTTAGCTGTGACGCTGTGGTGTTATTTTGTTGTCCATGTGTATTGGCGCTAACGCTGTGGTGTTATTTTGTTGTCCATGTGTATTGGCGCTGACGCTGTGGTACAGTATTATTTTGTTGTCCATGTGTATTGACGATGACGCTCTGGTGTTATTTTGTTGTCCATGTGTAACGGCGTTAACGCTGTTGTGTTATTTTGCTGCCCATGTGTATTGAAGATGACGCTGTGGTGTTATTATGTTGTCCATGTGTATTGGCGCTGACGCTGTGGTGTTAATTTGTTGTCCATGTGTATTGACGATGACGCTGTGGTATTATTTTGTTGTCCATGTGTAACGGCGCTGACGCTGGGGTGTTATTTTGTTGCCCAGGTGTATTGACGATGACGCTGTGGTGTTATTTTGTTGTCCATGTGTATTGGCGCTGACGCTGTGGTGTTAATTTGATGTCCATGTGTATTGACGATGACGCTCTGGTGTTATTTTGTTGTCCATGTGTAACGGCGTTAACGCTGTTGTGTTATTTTGCTGCCCATGTGTATTGAAGATGCCGCTGTGGTGTTATTATGTTGTCCATGTGTATTGGCGCTGACGCTGTGGTCCTATGTTGTTGTCCATGTGTTTTGGCACTGACGCTGTGGTACAGTATTATTTTGTTGTCCATGCGTATTGACGTTGACGCTGTGGTATTATTTTGGTGTCAATGTTTATTGGCGCTGACGCTGTCGTATTATTTTGTTGTCCATGTGTATTGGCACTGACGCTGTGGTACAGTATTATTTTGTTGTCCATGCGTAGTGACGTTGACGCTGTGGTATTATTTTGGTGTCAATGTTTATTGGCGCTGACGCTGTGGTATTATTTTGGTGTCCATGTGTATTGGCGCTGACGCTGTGGTGTTATTTTGTTCTCCATGTGTATTGACGATGACGCTGTGGTATTATTTTGTAGTCCATGTATATTGGCGATCACGCTGTGGTGTTATTTTGTTGTCCATGCCAGGTATCTTGGCGTTGATTTGTGATATTATTTTCTTGTCCATGTATGTTATCGATGACGCTGTGGTATTACTTTGTTTTCCATGGATTTTGGCGATGACGCTGTGGTGTTATTTTGTTGTCCATCTGTATTGGAGCTCACGCTGTAGTGTTATTTTTTTGTCCATGTGTATTGGCGCTGTCGCTGTGGTATTATTTTGTGGTCCATGTGTATTGACGATTACGCTGTGGTGTTTATTTGTTGTCCATGTGCCTTGGCGATGACGCTGTGGTGTTTATTGGTTGTCCATGTGTATTGACAATAACTATGAGGTTTTATTTTGTTGTCCATGTGCATTGGCGATGACGCTGAAGTGTTATGTTGTTGTCCATGTGTATTGACGATGACACTGTGGTGTTATTTTGTTGTCTATGTGTATTGGCGATGACGCTGTGGTATTATTTTGTTGTCCACGTGTATTGGCGGTGACGCTGTGGTATTATTTTGTTGTCAATGTGTATTGGTGTTGACGATGTGGTGTTATTTTGTTGTCCATGTGTATTGGCGCTGACGCTGTGGTATAATTTGTTGTCAATGTGTATTGGTGTTGACGCCGTGGTGTTATTTTGTTGTCCATGTGTATTGACGCTTACGCTGTGGAATTATTTTGTTGTCCATCTGTTTTAGCGCTGACGCTGTGGT
>NW_018478583.1:0-2416 GCF_002113885.1 Mizuhopecten yessoensis | reverse complement strand
GGCGTATATATAGCAGGATGCAATGGTTATATATATCTTATACTTTATGGTCTCCCGACGAATCCCTTTCATATATGGACTTTATCAGATTTTATCAGATGGTGGGCTTTTCCAATTACCCTTCGTCCGTCCGTCCTGAAACAGTTATTGTTAGCACTTATTATCAGAAAGGCCTTCAGGGTTCTTTCTCAAAATTTACATCAATGTTACCGATGGTCGTTTGTTATGCTTTTCAAAATGTTTAGTCTGATCGGAATACGAAAATGGTCGAAAGGCGCCATCTTGATGTTTCGAGATAAAGTTTGTCAGCGCTTTTTCTCAAAAATGACTGGAAGGAAGCCTTTCAAATTGCACATGAATGTTAACATTGATACCTTGTACAGCATTTTAAATTTTGGAACTGATCGAAAACCAAGATGGCCGTTATGCGCCATCTTGAATGTTTAGTCCATCATCTGTTAGCGCGTTTTTCTCAAAATAACTGGAGGGATTTTCTCAAATTTGATATGTAGGTTCCCCTTAGACTGTAGCTGTGCATGTTTTATTTTGTAAGTAATCATTAACACAAGATAGCCGCACGAAGGCCTTAACATATTTTTCTTATATTACAATGATTGGTTCACCTTTAGTACTGTACTAGTAAATATGTGAAACGACAAACTGACTTTGAGAGCATTTAATTTACATGAATTTATCAAATAAAGATGAGAACAGATCGAACTGACATAGAGCTAATGAAAATGAAGATGGTACAATGGATGGCGTCAGGAGTGGTTTGGTTTGGTTTTATTTTGTTAAACGTCCTATTGACAGCTAAGGTCATTTAACTTTTATCATACTGACCCTTCCTCAACCTTGAAATTTGGCTACCTTTTACATTTCTCTCTATGGGGGATCTTACTTAGCATAACCTAGTTAATTATGTATTGAGCAAAACAAATAACATTTTTTTTAAACTTATTATCAATAAATAGCTACGCACATTTGGTGGGGTACTCAACATTGGGGATATTAGGTATTAAATAGAATTAATAAACTACAGTGCTGTAGAGATTAACTATTAGTTTTCTACCCTTTAAATGCAACAAAAGCGAATATCGTTAAGTTTAGATTGCATTTCAATCGTATTGATCGTGCAATTTATTTTAAATGCAATTATTCCCATACAACATTTGACAAATATATACCGTACTTTGGACCTTAAACAGTTGCATTACGACATCTATATTTAGAACGTTTTACCTTACACAAACAGAACACCCCGGACAGGAAAGAGACACTGGCGAATAGAAGACATTGAGGTAAAACTTTTTAAATCGTTCTTCTATCGTAGGGATTAAGGGATTTTATCCTAGTTTAGTCTGGAGCAGCATTTGCCCATCGGGACTCAATTATGTATAAACGCTGGGTGTGGCCCCCTGTGGGCAGAGAGGCAGGGCCGAATAGTGGAAATAGAGGTTAAACCTTTAAAATCCCTCTTCTATCGTAGGAATCAAAGAATGTTATCTTTATTTAGTCTGGAGCTTCCTTGGGCCAAGGAGACTCAATTTGGTATAAACAGTGGTTGGCCTGACCCCTCTGGGGGCAGAGAGGCGGGCCCAATAAGGGCTATAGAGGAATAGCTTTAATATCCTTTTTCTGCCATTGGGATGAAGGTATTTTGACCAAATTTTATTTTATTAGCAATTTTTTTAAAATACTTCTTTTTCTGTAGGAATGACAGGATTTTGTTCATCATATTTGATCTAAAACTTTCTTTGGTGAAGGGGACTATATTTTGTATAAACGTTGGGTCTGACCCCCTGGGGCAGAGGGGCGGGTCCCAAAAGGAGAAACATAACAAATTCTTCTGTTGTAGGAATGGCAGGGTTTTGTCCAAATTTGGGACGAAGGTTCCTTGGGTGAAGGGGAACCAATTTGGTATTACCTGTGGGTTGTAAACCCCTGGGGCTGAGGGGCAGGGCTAAATAGGGAAACTTGAAAAATAGCTTTAAGAACGTTTTCTTCTGTAGAAATGGCAGGATTTTGTCCAAATTTGGGACGAAGCAATCTTGGGTGAAAGGGAACCAATTTTGTATTACCTGTGGGTTTTAACCTCATTGGGCAGTGGGGGCGGGCCAAATAGGGAAAATAGAAAAACTACTTTAAAATGTTCCTTTTCCTGTAGGAATGACAGGATTTTGTCCAATTGCATATCAATATAACCCATGACTAACCATGTAATACATGTATAGCAACATCTGACTATGTCAACGTCAATTTTGCTAAAATTTCAAGGTGAGCGATACAGGCCCTCTGGGCATCTTGTTTCAATTTATTTAAGGCTTTTGCTATGCCAAATATCTCACCTAAGTGTGCACAACAACCGGTACATACACAGGTATCTGGCTTGAACGAGTATATACGTATTGACAAT
>NW_018478582.1:0-2413 GCF_002113885.1 Mizuhopecten yessoensis | reverse complement strand
GTTCCAATTATCTTTAAAACTTGAAGTGAAAATTGTCATACTACGGATATTTTCGATGCATTCTTGTAATGTAACAAAATGTATCACAATATTGAAATGTAATAAGACAAATGAAATTTGTACTTGATAAATTAGGTTTGTTAAATTCGCTTTACAATAGTAGTACATGTACTTTACTAGCCAAAGGAATAAGACAAGGTGTTCTTTTCTTCTGTTAGCTGTTTTCAATTTTTATATGGATTGCCTCCTTTTGCCTTGCCTACATTTTAAATTAAAGTTTTCTGGTTCAAATGTAATGTGTAGGAGAAAAAGACAGGACTATAACTGTAATAAACTAAACAAATCTTCTTGATTCTAATATCACAAGCATCAAATGCCAGAAGATTCCGTCAAAAACTCTGGGACTAGTGTAACAAGGTTAACATGCGCAGATTCATTTATTGTCATATGAAGCATTCTCATTTTACAAAATTTGTACTTTCATAGGATTCAATTTCCATTTTACACACCAAATCTAAACCAAATTGGTTGAAAGCTGTTGGAAAATGTTTCATGTTAAGATAATAATTATGTAGGGATTGACGGTCGTGATAATGAAATACATTCCACTTTTGGCAAGGGTATAAAAATGCTTCCGATTAAAATCTAAAGGAAACTTTTCCTTCGAAAGTTTTGCATGAATTGTAGAATAGTTTATAAAATTTAGCCAGAAAGTGTCAATATCTTGATTGTAAAAGAACCTGTTATTTAAAGCAGCTAGCAAAAAGAATATTAATGGAAATTTTTACATGATTATTTAAATTTATGGTGAAAACTGTATGTACCAGAATTTTAAATGATCATCATGAAATAAAAAAACATCTTAGTATTTAAATACAGTTTCAGAAGGTAAAACATGAAAGCTCATTTTAAGTTGACAGCCTTTGAAGATAACTGCACTGCAAACAACTTGGCACAAATACAAATTTTGTGAAGAAGGTAAAACAAATTACAGATACACAGTTGTCAATAATTTGTTTTCCAAACATCAAAATAGTCTGAGATATGTATAAACACCACTTGTGACGACATAGATTGGAAAACAGATCTTTACAAGAAAGGATGGAAGGTATATCAACATGTGTACCACTCATTTTTGCCACTATAGAACTATATCAAGTTCAGATGGCATTCATAACAGCCGTGAATGCCATTAGCCCAGTGGTGATGTTGTCTATTAGTATGACAGAATAATTTGAACATTAAATACCACTGATCAACATTGAAGATGGCTATTTCGTTCATTAGACAAGCACTATATACATACACAAATTTGAACTAAATGCTGAATTTTGATAAATGAATAATTTAATTTTCTTTAAGAGTAAAATATTCCTGGAATGGTAAATAAAAGCATTAAACAGCTTTCAACTGACTGACATTCATAGTCAATATGAATGCCAAGTGGGAAATGACAAGTTCAACATGACATTTCAAAGAATTTGTTATATTCCAATTGGCAATCATATTGACTATGACTGCAAACTGAAAGCAAATCAATGCTTAATCTTGACAATAAAGAAAGAACATCTTTGTACAGGAACTCTTGTTATAGAACTTTTCAAACGTATTTTTAAAGTTGTCAACATGTACATTTTGTTTTTGGGAAAATGAAACATATATTTATAATATTCACTATTTACATGATGGTTACATGAACCAACAATTTCAGCAGCTCTCCTCTATGAGGTCTGGAAAAATAACGTTAAGATATGGACTGTGACGTGAGCCATTGGCTAAGGTGACCTAAAAATGTCACCCGTCTATTAAGTAAGTTCAGAAGGGTGAGGGTTTATATAGACTATATAATGAAAATCCGATTTAGACAGTCAATTTTCATATATCACATCTATTACACTGACTTACAAACATTAGCTAGGCCGATTTAGTCCAGAGGAACCTACTATAACATACACACAAGGTTACATGAACCGACAATTCCAGCACCTCTCCAAACTCTACAAGGTCTGGAAAAAGAATGGTAATATTTGGACTCTAACAAACATTAAAAAAGATATACACTATAATAATCGTAAGCTAGGCTGATCTAGTCCAGTATTTTTAATGTATACGTTTGTACATACACAACAATAATCCCATCCGCGACATTGTCATGAGGGGATAATAAACGTTAAACTGGCTTGCCATAATGACAATACACCTGCATGTATACTCTCTTGCATACACCTACTCTGTTTCTAACGTCAATTAAAGCACAACATTTAATCAATTAATCACCTATTCTCCCTTAATACGTTGAGGTCAATATACACACTTTAATTAATTGATGAGACTTACTGGCATTGTTCTAAATATAGGCGTTGATATTATGGTGGCGATTTGTCGTCTCTCAAATCTTTTAATTATCTCCTTA
>NW_018478581.1:0-2408 GCF_002113885.1 Mizuhopecten yessoensis | reverse complement strand
ATAACTGCACAGAATTTAAAAAAATGAATTTCAATAAAAATGGAAAAAATAAATTGGGAAGACAGGATCAAACTGCAGCAAAAAATCATTTAAGAATTAATGCATCAGGTTTACACAAAGATAAAATTTGAATTACCTCTGTCTAATGTTAAGGAAGAAGTAGGAGAAAAAGAGACAATGAGCCATGAGTAAAAAAATGGATTAGGTACCAGGAATAGAGGGACTAGGTAGCAGTAATAGAGGTACTAGGTACCAGTAATAGAGGTACTAGGTACCAGGAATAGAGGGACTAGGTACCAGTAATAGAGGGACTAGGTACCNACTAGGTACCAGTAATAGAGGTACTAGGTACCAGGAATTGAGGGACTAGGTACCAGTAATAGAGGGACTAGGTACCAGTTATAGAGGGACTAGGTACCAGGAATTGAGGGACTAGGTACAAGGAATAGAGGGGCTAGGTAGCAGTAATAGAGGGACTAGGTACCAGTAATAGAGGTACTAGGCACCAGGAACAGAGGGACTAGGTACCTGTTATAGAGGGACTAGGTACTAGTTATAGAGGGACTAGGTACTAGTTATAGAGGGACTATGTACCAGTTATAGTGGGACTAGGTTCCAGTTATAGAGGGAATAGGTACCAGTTATAAAGGGACTAGGTACTAGTTATAGAGGGACTATGTACCAGTTATAGTGGGACTAGGTTCCAGTTATAGAGGGACTAGGTACCTGATATAGAGGGACTAGGTACCTGTTAAAAAGGGACTAGGTACTAGTTATAGAGGGACTATGTACCAGTTATAGTGGGACTAGGTACCTGTTATAGAGGGACTAGGTACCTGTTAAAAAGGGACTAGGTACTAGTTATAGAGGGCCTATGTACCAGTTATAGTGGGACTAGGTTCCAGGTATAGAGGGACTAGGTACCTGTTATAAAGGGACTCGGTACTAGTTATAGAGGCACTATGTACCAGTTATAGTGGGACTAGGTTCCAGTTATAGAGGGAATAGGGACCAGTTATAAAGGGACTAGGTACTAGTTATAGAGGGCCTATGTACCAGTTATAGTGGGACTAGGTTCCAGGTATAGAGGGACTAGGTACCTGTTATAAAGGGACTAGGAACTAGTTATAGAGGGACTATGTACCAGTTATAGTGGGACTAGGTTCCAGTTATAGAGGGAATAGGTACCAGTTATAAAGGGACTAGGTACTAGTTATAGAGGCACTATGTACCAGGTATCGTGGGACTAGGTTCCAGGTATAGAGGGACTAGGTACCTGTTATAGAGGGACTAGGTACCTGTTAAAAAGGGACTAGGTACTAGTTATAGAGGCACTATGTACCAGTTATAGTGGGACTAGGTTCCAGTTATAGAGGGACTAGGTACCTGTTTTAAAGGGACTTGGTGGAAGAAATACAGGGACTAAGTTTCAGTGATAGAGGGACGAGGTACCAGTTATAGAGGGACTAGGTACCAGTTATAGAGGGACTGGGTTCCAGTTATGGAGGGACTCAGTACCAGTAATAGTGGGACTAGGTTCCAGTTATAGAGACTGTGTAGCAGTGATAGAGGGACTAGGTACCAGTTATAGAGGGACCAGGTACCAGTAAAAGAGGGACTATGTTCCAGTAATAGAGGGACTAGGTTCCAGTGATAGAGGGAATATGTACCAGTTATGGAGGGACTATGTTCCATTTATAGAGGGACTAGGTACCAGTTATGGAGGGACTAAGTACCAGTAAAAGAGGGACTATGTTCCAGTAATAGAGGGACTAGGTTCCAGTGATAGAGGGAATATGTACCAGTTATGGAGGGACTATGTTCCATTTATAGAGGGACTAGGTACCAGTTATAGAGGGACTAAGTACCAGTAAAAGAGGGACCATGTTCCAGTAATAGAGGGACTAGGTTCCAGTGATAGAGGGAATAGGTACCAGTTATGGAGGGACTATGTTCCATTTATGGAGGGACTAGGTACCAGTTATAGAGGAACCAGGTACCAGTAAAAGAGGGACTATGTTCCAGTAATAGAGGGACTAGGTTCCAGTGATAGAGGGACTAGGTACCAGTAAAAGAGGGACTATGTTCCAGTGATAGAGGGACTAGGAAAAAACCGTTAAAATTAAAAGTCAACACATATAGACAGGATTAATGTCAGTGTTGACATTTAAAAAATGCTAGTCTGCTAGTGTAGACAGGTTCTCAGAGGAGACTATCAGTGTAGACAGGTTTTCAGGGGAGACTGTCAGTGAAGACAGGTTCTCAGTGGAGACTATAAGTGTAGACAGGTTTCTTAGAGGAAACTGTTAGTGTAGACAGGTTCTCAGAGAATACTGTCAGAGTGAACAGGTTATCAGATTGGATTATTACCCAATAGTCTATATAAATTATAATTAATCATTTTTGAC
>NW_018478580.1:0-2407 GCF_002113885.1 Mizuhopecten yessoensis | reverse complement strand
ACATAACACATCAGACAGGGAACATAACATATCAGACAGTGTACAAAACTCTTCAGACAGTGTACATAACCTATCAGACAGTGTACATAACCTATCAAACAATATACATAACCTGTCAGACAGTGTACATTACCTATAAGACAGTGTACATACCCTTCAGACAGTGAACCCAACCCTTCAGACAGTGTACATAACCCTTTAGAAAGTGTACATTACCCTTCAGACAGTGTACATAACCCNGTACATAACCCTTCAGACAGTGTACATAACCCTTCAGACAGTGCACATAACCTTTTCAGACTGTACATAATCTTTTAGAAGTGTATATAACATTTTAGACTGCGTACATAACCCTTCAGACAGTGAACATATCTTTTCAGAAAGTGAACATAACCCTTTCGACAATATATATAACCCTTTGGAGAATTAATCTTACCCTTCCGACTGTGAAAACAACCCTTCAGACATTGTACATAATCCATCAGACAGAGTACACAACTCTTCAAGCAGTGTCCATAACCCTTCGGACAGTATAAATAACCCTTCAGACAGTGTACATAACCCTTCAGACCGTGTACATTACCCTTCAGACAGTGTACATAACCCGTCAGACATTGTACATTACCCTTCAGACAATGTACATAATCCTTCAGACATTGTACATAACCTTTCAGACAGTGTACATATCCGTAAAGACAGTGTACATTACGCCTCAGAAATTGTAAATTACCTTTCAGATAACCCTTTGGAGAATTAATCTTACCCTTCCGACTGTGAAAACAACCCTTCAGACATTGTACATAATCCATCAGACAGAGTACACAAATCTTCAAGCAGTGTCCATAACCCTTCCGACAGTATAAATAACCCTTCAGACAGTGTACATAACCCTTCAGACCGTGTACACTACCCTTCAGACAGTGTACATAACCCATCAGACATTGTACATTACCCTTCAGACAATGTACATAATCCTTCAGACATTGTACATAACCTTTCAGACAGTGTACATATCCGTCAAGACAGTGTACATTACACCTCAGAAATTGTAAATGACCTTTCAGACAGTGTAAATAACCCTTCAGTCAGTGTACATAACCATTCAGGCAGTGAACACAAGCTCAGACATTGTACATTACCCTTCAGACAATGTACATAATCCTTCAGACATTGTACATAACCCGTCAGACATTGTACATAACCCTTCAGACAATGTACATAATCCTTCAGACATTGTTCATAACCTTTCAGACAGTGTACATATCAGTAAAGACAGTGTACATTACACCTCGGAAATTGTAAATTACCTTTCAGACAGTGAAAATAACCCTTCAGTCAGTGTACATAACCATTCAGGCAGTGAACACAAGCCTTCAGACAGTGTACATAACCCTTCAGACAGTGTACATAACCCATCAGACATTGTACATTACCCTTCAGACAATGTACATAATCCTTCAGACATTGTACATAACCTTTCAGACAGTGTACACAACCGTAAAGACAGTGTACACAACCCTTCAGAAATTGTAAATTACCTTTCAGATAACCCTTTGGAGAATTAATCTTACCCTTCCGACTGTGAAAACAACCCTTCAGACATTGTACATAATCCATCAGACAGAGTACACAAATCTTCAAGCAGTGTCCATAACCCTTCCGACAGTATAAATAACCCTTCAGACAGTGTACATAACCCTTCAGACAGTATACATAACCCTTCAGACAGTGTACATAACCATTCAGACCGTGTACTTTACCCTTCTGACAGTGTACATACCCCGTCAGACATTGTACATAACATTTCAGACAGTGCACATAATTCTTCAGACATTCTACATAACCTTTCGGACAGTGTACATATCCGTAAAGACAGTGTACATTACACCTCGGAAATTGTAAATTACCTTTCAGACAGTGAAAATAACCCTTCAGTCAGTGTACATAACCATTCAGGCAGTGAACACAAGCTCAGACATTGTACATTACCCTTCAGACAATGTACATAATCCTTCAGACATTGTACATAACCCGTCAGACATTGTACATAACCCTTCAGACAATGTACATAATCCTTCAGACATTGTACATAACCCGTCAGACATTGTACATAACATTTCAGACAGTGTACATAATTCTTCAGACATTCTACATAACCTTTCAGACAGTGTACATATCCGTAAAGACAGTGTACATTACACCTCAGAAATTGTAAATTACCTTTCAGACAGTGTAAATAACCCTTCAGTCAGTGTACATAACCATTCAGGCAGTGAACACAAGCCTTCAGACAGTGTACATAACCCTTCAGACATTGTACATTACATGTCAGACAGTGTATATAACCCATCAGACAGTTTATATAACCTATCAGACAGTATATATAACCTATCAGATATTGTACATA
>NW_018478579.1:0-2406 GCF_002113885.1 Mizuhopecten yessoensis | reverse complement strand
AGACATATTGTTATATCGATGGTATTACACTGTACATGTGTAGGTCGATCAGACATATTGTTATATCAATGGTATTTCCCTGTACATATATAGGTAGATTATATATTGTTGGAACAATGGTATTACACTGTACATATGTATGTGTATTAGCTATATTGTTATATCAATGGTATTACACTGTACATATATAGGTATATTACATATTGTTATATCAATGGTATTCCACTGTACATAGTAGGTAGATTAGACATATTGTTGTATTGTATTAAGTCTTCTTCTGTTTTTATACTTCCCTTGTACTTCATCAGAAGTATAGTACTCAATGGTAATATAGTTGGCAGTACACTTATTCAGATTACGCGTAATTGTATATATTTTAAAAGATATATTTCAGTCTACTGTAACTGTGTAAATGTGAAAAATGGAGATTGCTAGAATTATAAATAATCTATTTTCCATATTAATCATACAAACCAGGATACCAAAAGCTGTACGAGGACAGTGAAAAAATAAATGTTAAAGAAACACTAGCCAGCAGAGAGCCAAACAACACCGTGGCCAAACAACCAACAAAGAAATTCGGTACTATGATAAGGAAAACACAGACGGGTTTGACTTCGGTGATTCAACCTGGTAAGGTGAGGTCACATAAACACTTATCATATTTCCATAGCCGAAAAGATACAGGATAGTGGACTTTTTGTTCCAGATATGACTTACATAAAGATATTGAAATAAGTCTACAATGTGCATGCTGTTTCATAACAATACTATCGCAATTGGTAGCTTTTGTTCCTGCTGCATTACTATTTAACCTTTTATATATCGACGGGCAGTTATAATCATTCACACATTTTTTTGAACTAGTTTTATGTTCTCAAGTTTTCTCTTGAAATAAGCAAGCATTCGTTATGATTTGAACAGCCATACTACATAGACGACGAAATGGAGGCCAAGTCATTTCCGTTTCCCGTCTTCAGATATGAAGCAAATGAAGGAGAGCTTACGGTGAAATGGCAGTGGCACAACGACAAACGCCATGTGGCCACTACTATACAGGTCGCAGGAGTCGAGTTCATTGACCGTGGTGGCGTCACTTGGTGAGTATTCAGCGTCCATATAAGGATTAAACGGCATTGTCCCATGTTAATGCCGTTATGAACGCAAATGGGTTACATGAATATTCCATTAAGTTATTATTGACCTTAATATTGGTATTTACTAATGTTTTTCATATGTGAGTGTCTGTATCGTAAGTGCGAAAGAAGTTACTTGAATAGCCTACCTTCTTTAAAATGCTTGCTTCTAAATGTTGTCTCAAGGTTATTCGATGCGGGAGAAGCTTAATAGCCCTATGGACGCAACTTCATCTGATAATGCTTATGGTGTAACTTGTGAAGGAAATATAAATATATTTATATGTACCGTAGTGCAAAGTATTTCGAAATCTGGAATCCAGAGAAACTATCAAGACTGAGGGTTATTCGAGTATGTATTGAATATATCAAATTCTACATAAACCCGACCTTATGTAACCTATTTACTCAATATTGTACATATTTACAAGATTGATTCAGCAGGGCATACAATATTGATTCAGTAAAGTATACAGTAAGTAATATAGATAGATCCAAAAGCCATTTGGGTTCCTCACCATGGTGTATGATAGCGTATATGTAGTGAAAGTCAAACAAAAGTAAACAAAAACAATATTGATATAGAGTGTTTTATTCCACTTCATTGTGCGATTGCACAACACACCAAAACTACTGCGCGCACGTCGTCTGCACAGCTAAACGATTTAACAATCGATCATCTCCTTGTACGATAATATGCACAAATAGGTGCGATTTTGTAAGATGGTTGATCAGTATTTAGAAAGAAATCTTTTCGAAAGAAACATTTGCCGTATTAATTTTCGATCAGTGTATTTTGCATTGTATCCAATTCTGTAACACATGATGGAACATGGTTACAAAGAATATAAAGAAACTCGATATACCCAAGCCCGAATTAGAATTGAGTATAATATAGTCACATATACAAAGTCAATTAGATTGGTTTGTATTAATTAATGAAATCAATTTATGCTTCAGGTGTCCCAGCAAAATCGTGCATAATGAAAAAGTTGTCAACTGCAAACAGTGTGTATGGGTTCATAATAGGATTGACAAAAAGGAGTCTCAAGTGATCGATTGCTTAATACCGTGTGAGGAATACAGGTAATGCCACATGCATGCTACACACACTTTACACCATTTGTCTCATACAGGTTACATTAAACCTTACACCATTGGTCACATACTGGTTACATACACTTTACACCATTGGTCACAAACAATGTACAGGCTACATTCCCTTTACACTATTGGTCACATACATGTTACATACACTTTACACCATTGG
>NW_018478578.1:0-2406 GCF_002113885.1 Mizuhopecten yessoensis | reverse complement strand
TGTCGTTACCGGAGTGGTAGTTGTCGTTACTGGAGTGGTGGTTGTCGTTGCTGGAGTAGTGCTTGTCGTTACCGGAGTGATAGTTGTCGTTACTGGAGTGGTGGTTGTTGTTACCGGAGTGGTGGTTGTTGTTACTGGAGTGGTGGTTGTTGTTACTGGAGTGGTGGTTGTCGTTACCGGAGTGGTAGTTGTCGTTACTGGAGTGGTGGGTGTTGTTACTGGGGTGGTGGGTGTGGCTACTGGAGTCGTGGTTGTCGTTTCTGGAGTAGTGGTTGTTGTTACCGGAGAGGTGGTTGTTGTTACTGGGGTGGTGGTTGTCGTTTCTGGAGTGGTGGGTGTCGTTGCTGGAGTAGTGGTTGTGGCTACTGGAGTCGTGGTTGTCGTTACCGGAGTGGGAGTTGTCGTTACTTGAGTCGTGATTGTCGTTTCTGGAGTAGTGGTTGTGGCTACTGGAGTGGTGGTTGTCGTTACCGGAGTGGTGGTTGTTGTTACTGGAGTGGTGGTTGTGGCTACTGGAGTGGTGGTTGTCGTTACCGGAGTGGTAGTTGTCGTTACTTGAGTCGTGATTGTCGTTTCTGGAGTGGTGGTTGTTGGAGCTAATGTAGTAGACGGAGCAACATAACACGTTTCACAACAAATGTCTCGATTTGATGGTGACCAGCAACTTCCTACCTGACACCATGTAGCCTTATCGCCGTATTCACAACCTTCAAAAAACACACCATAGAATGGGTGTAAGCATTATTAGCAATACGTAAAAAGGTTCATGAAATTACAGATACTATCGAGTCTCAACTAAATTACTACATGAATACCGATACAAAATAATAATTTCTAGGTATCAAAATTACTGATGCACGGTGAGTTATCAGTCAGACATGAACTTAGTTACACATGTTGTGTTATCAGTCAGACAAGATCTAAGTTACACATGTTGTGTTATCAGCCAGACAAGATATCAATACGTAAAAAGGTTCATGAAATTACAGATACTATCGAGTCTCAACTAAATTACTACATGAATACCGATACAAAATAATAATTTCTAGGTATCAAAATTACTGATGCACGGTGAGTTATCAGTCAGACATGATCTTAGGCAAACATGTCTTGGTATTAGTCAGGCATTATCTCGGCTACACATTTCGAGTTATCAGTCAGACATGCTGTGAGTTAAACAGGTCGTGTTATCAGTCAGACATGATCTAAGTTACACATGTTGTGTTATCAGTCAGGCATAATCTGAGTTACACATGTCGAGTCATCAGTCAGACAGGATCTATCTTACACATGTCGTGTTATCAGTCAGACAGGATCTATGCTACACATGTCGTGGTATCAGTTAGGTATCATCTAAATTACACATGTCGTGTTGTCAGTCAGACATGTTCTATGTTACACATGTCGTGTCATCAGTCAGACATAATCTGAGTTACACATGTCGTGTTATCAGTCAGACATGATCTATGTTACACATATCGTGTTATCAGTCAGGTATAATCTGAGTTACACATGTCGTGTTATCAGTCAGACATGATCTAAGTTACACATGTAGTGTTATCAGTCAGACATGATCTAAATCAAACATGTCGTGTTAACAGTCAGACATGATCTTAGGTATACATGTTGTGTTATCAGTCAGACATGATTTATGCTACCCATGTCGTGTTATCAGCCAGACAAGATATTAGTTACACATGTCGTGTTATCAGTCAGGCATAATTTGAGTAACACATGTCGTGTTATCAGTCAGACAGGATCAAAGTTACACATGTCGTGTTATCAGTCAGACATGATCTGAGTTACACATGTCAAGTTATCAGTCAGACATGATCTTAGTTACACATGTCGTATTATCAGTCAGAAATGACCTATGTTACACATGTCGTGTTATCAGTCAGATATGATCTATGTTACCCATTTCGTGTTATCAGTAAGGCATAATCTGAGTAACACATGTCGTGTTATGAGTCTGACATGATCTAAGTTACATATGTCGTGTTATCAGTCAGACATTATCTTAGTTACATATGTCGAGTTATCAGTCAGACATGATCTTAGTTACACATGTCGTATTATCAGGCAGACATGACCTATGCTACACATGTCGTGTTATCAGTCAGACATTATCTTAGTTTCACATGTTGTGTTATCAGTTAGACAGGATCTATGTTACACATGTCGTGTTATCAGTTAGGCATGATCTTATTTACACATGTCGAGTTATCAGTCCGGCATGATCTATGTTACACATGTCTTGTTATAAGTCAGACATGATCTTAGTTACACATGTTGTGTTATCAGCCAGACAAGATATGTTACACATGTCGTGTTATCAGTCAGACATGATCTATGGTACATATGTCGTGTTATCAGTTAGGCATGATCTTATTTACACATGTCGAG
>NW_018478577.1:0-2405 GCF_002113885.1 Mizuhopecten yessoensis | reverse complement strand
AGAATGGTGCTGAGGACTACTGAGAATGGTGCTGAGGACTACTGACCTTCTGTTGTGTGTTTGATACGTATCCGTTGTTGGTGGAAGTGTTGAGTATAATGGCGGACAAGTCGACGACCCTCTTCTCTGCTTCAGAAACGAGAGCATCCAGTCTGTCTGACCGACTGTTGACATACTTCTGGACTAAAGATCAGACATGATTTAATTAATTAATGGTAACAATTGGTAGCCAAGCGTTTTGAAATTACAAAATGATTATCAGATTGGTTATAGTAAAATGAAATGATCACACGTTTGTTGTTTGTGATTTTCCAAAGTGACCATAAATTTGCTAAGGGACATTTTGTGACTGAATTTGTACTCAAAAGTAACCATACATTCCTAGGTTGACAGTTTCTCATACCCTTTATATTTTTTAATTTCTTGAGTGTGACTATCTTTGAAATGACATTTGAATTTGTCAAAAGATCATTCTGAAGCTTCAGTTTTGATGGAAAACATTGACCATCTGTACTTAACGTAAAAAACCCTAAGTATTTGACATTTGTACTTAGACTTACAGAGTGGACTTTCCCGAGCCCCATGTAACAGCAGCATCTTAGCCATGGGGATGTTGTTGGTCATAACCGCCACATCAAGGGGAGTTAACCCCTCACTGTTCGTACTGAAAGTAAAAAGAAGCTGTAAGTCAAATGTCACTTAAACTGATTGAAAAGTTCATTCTAAAGGTCAGGACTCAATGAATAACTTAAATTGTGTTACGAAGAATGAGGGTTAAGAATATTAAACATGAATCAAACTTGGGGGAAAGTGGGGTTTGGGGAGGTTAGGGGCAGGATGGTGATGAGTAGAGAGGGGTAAGGATGGGGTTTGTATTTCCGCAATGAATTTAATTTTACATTAGAAAAAAATATGTTCTAGTTATCACAGCCCACCTGGACATCCAAAATGAACCCCTAGACCCGTACTAACATGTATAGCGCTGTTAACTGACCTGTTGATATGTAGCCCGCCAACATCCAACACCGTTTTTGCCAGGTCTATATTCTGCTGTTCCACTGCATCAAACAGAGCTGAAATCATACAAGAAAGAAAAACTCCAAAGTCAAATTTTTGTTAGTTTTCAGAATATACTGAATGACCTGGCTGTTCAAAGACATGCATTTTTGTGTACCATTTAAATATGTCATCAACTTGTATGTAGTTTTTAAATGTCATAAATCTTGTGTATCTTTTAATGATGTCATGAATTCTTGTTTTCCTTTTAATATGTCATCAATTCTTGTTTACCTTTTGAAAATGTCATCAGTTAGTGTGTATCTTTTTAATTTCATCACTTCTTGCGTATTTAATAAATATTTCATCAATTTTTGTTTACTTCTTAAATATGTCATCAATTCTTGTAAATCTTTTAAACATGTCATCAAATTTTTTATGTACTTTTAAATTTGTCATCAGTTCTTGTGCACCTCTTAAACATGTCATCAACACTTGTGTACCTTTTAAATGTCATCCTTCTAGTGTACGTTCAATTCTCACATATACCTTTCAAATATGTCATGTAATCTTCTGTATTTTCTAAACATGTCACCAAATCGTGTGTATCTTTTAAACATGTCATCAATTCTTGTGTATCTTGTAAATATGTCATCAACTCTTGTGTACATTTTTATATATCATCAATTAATTTACAAAGTCCTAATTACCTTTCATAAAAGATATTATAAGATCCTCATCATAGAAAGGAAATGCGTGTCATGATAGAATTAGTCTATATCATTAAGTTGTCTCATTTTACAATGGAGGTGTTACATAAAATTGCCTGCATGACGCCACCATTGTAAAGTTACCTCTGGGTGAATTTCACACTTTAAACAAGTACATTGTAAATCTTTTAACACGTCAGTATTTAAATGTAAAGGTAATTTAATTATGACCTAGGGCTGTAACTGAGAAGCTATAATTATATATCGCCCCCTGCATGACTCCCCATAATTAAGTTACCACCCACAATGCCTTATTTCCCCACGTTTATATTTAATATCTGAATAGGGTACTAATGAGTTTATTAATGCTATCATAATTAATTGATGTCAATTAAAACTGTATGAAATTAAATCGAACCAATTGAAAGACGAGCATTCCATGTTAGATAATTACATCAACGGACATATTAACTCATACAAAAATATGATGGTTTCACATGCATGGGTCCATATAATAGCTACAATGTTTAAAAACTTTCGTTGAAGTCCATTTTATATTGTTACGTAAAAGCAGACTGGACAATTTTTAGTAAATCAAGGACCATAACTCTATCTCGTTAATATTAATGGAAACAACAGGACTATCATACCTGCATGGTTTAAGTGATTGGTAAGAAAAGTGCAAAATTCTATTAAAAA
>NW_018478576.1:0-2405 GCF_002113885.1 Mizuhopecten yessoensis | reverse complement strand
GTACACTGAAGTCAATAGAGATCAGTGTCAGACAGTGATATGGTTTGTCATTTTCACAAAAAGGTAGACACAATAATTGATAACTTTTTGTGTACAAAAGTACTTCAATGTATTGGGTTCAATATCAAGTTACAATCCTTGTGCATGTTACCTTTGTCTGTAAACTTTGGATACTGTAACCTTTGTTGCTCAGCTTGGAGTATATAATTTGTTTTATTTTTTTGGTTCAGTAGTGCTGCAATGATACACATACCTCATGTTACGCATAGCAGTATGCTGCTTATGATTTGACATGTATCACAATACACATATCTCTTCCAAAAGGTCAATTTCACAATGATTGAGTGCAGGATTTTATAATTTTATTTAATGTCATATATAGTCTTAATTAAATATGTATGGTGAAAGATTCCAAACCAATAAGTAACTTAATTAAGAGTTAATAAAACAATGATTGTTAATTTTTAATTTCAGTACCAACGGCAAACAAAATAATTCGTAACAATACATTAGAAATTATTTGGATACAATACGGTACAATATATTGTTACTGCCCTATTATTCAGCATATAAAATGATTAATTCTGTCTGTAAACATTTACAAGCTGAAGCAACAAATGCCAACATCAGTTTAAGTTTTTCAAACCTTTTACATCTGTGCAGTCAGATTTCACTTTATTTTTTATTTTTTTTTGTTTGTTTTTGTTTTTAGGAAAAGACAAATATGTTTTTCTAACTGTAAAGGATGCGAGCGAGCCTAGTAAATTACCTGTACCAGAAGAGGTAGAAAGACCAGAGAAGTTCGTTAAAGGTAAATATATAGTTATAACTTGGTCCTTGGCCAAAATTAGTTGAAAGTTTATGATTTATCATTGATTACTCTTAAAATCAATCAATAATTGTTTTATGAATCTCAATGTTGTTGCTATATGACTTGATATAGGTAAAACATAAAAAACAGGACCTGAGTTACAAAAATTATCTCCCTTCAATTGGTCTTAAAACAGACTTGAAAGTCAGTGACAATGCGTGCCGACAGAGCAGCTGAAAAAATATATAAGGAAACTAATGCTTCTTTAAACTCTTATTAGTATCTCATATCTAGCAGGGGGATACTGATTTGAAATCATGATATCACCATATGGTTAAACCGTTATTCTGACTTGATTCTGACGATTTGATCATGATTTCTGTAATTGATTTATCGGCCTGACTAACCATTATTAAAGGAAAAATATGTTATTTTCTTCTCATATATTGAAAAGAGAAAATGTAGTTCCAAGTATATTATGTTGCATTTTACCCATTTTGATGTTTAGACATAGAGCCTTGTAAGTTTTGAATGAAAAAAACTAGTTTCTGGAAATATATTATTATATGTATATTACGGTATCGTGCTGCCTGTTTTATTGATTATGTCCTTTTCAGCAAATGTTTTCACCAATCTTTTGAAAGGGAAAAGATAATTGGCCCATGTTAAACATAGTTCAAATATGATGGGTGGAAAATAAGGTCAAAGGTCAAGTCACTATTCCTGAAAATAGAATTTTCAATTTTATTGAAACACATCAGACCAGTATAGTCCATCGAACATGGCTACTAGAAAAAGAAATAACATTGCGATTTTCAATTGTTTTTTTCTATTTTCTGATTCTGTATCAGAAAAACCGATCGCGCCCAACTTATATTTCTTTCAAAACTGCAAGTAGACCTATTTTCGTGATGGTGGTGCTCCCAAAAGCTCATGTTGGACATGTGGTTTGTAAGTTTTCTTTTTTTCAAAACATATTCAACAATTTTCATTTTAATTCATTTTAGAACATTAAATGATCATTTCTACTGCTGCCTGTTATAATTATACAACAGAGCTGTGTATTTCAGAGTATTTCTAGATCTATTGTTACAAGAATATCGATGATTTTGATACCTGATTGAGTTGTAAATATACCCGATATCTAATGAGTATCTTATGGGTCTCCTGTGGTTGATGTCTTGTTTAGGTATTCAATTTATTAGTTGTTTTCTTACTTTCCAGGTTTTGTTGATAAGGACAATAATCTGAATTGGGAATGTGCCTGTCGAGGACAAATGGTAGCCAGCAAGTGCGGTGTGGAATCACGGAAATTTTTTCAGTGTATTCATGAAAATATTGACAAAAGTGACAAGTTTGAAGTCTGTATAGATCCGTTAGTGGAAATGCAGAAATGCATGGAGAAATATCCTAAACAATACCCCATATTCGAGGATAAAGAAGATGTGGAAGACGCTGAAGATATTTTACGATGAGAAAAATAAATAGTTCTCAGGCACAAATGTACATACAGTGACAGTAGTGTTAAGCCTGCAACAAGACAGGGGGGCTAGCACATGATCTAGAATCTGGTATAGGGATGGGCTTAATACAA
>NW_018478575.1:0-2405 GCF_002113885.1 Mizuhopecten yessoensis | reverse complement strand
CCTACAACCTCGCGTAAGTTAACCACTAGCAAACCTTTCAACTCAATGTCAATAACTACAGCCCTCCTACATCGTTAGTAAAGGCTTTCCACCTCAATTAGATTATAGAGTGAATCCTCGGTCATTTTCTCCATCTCAGTTATCTTAAATTCATACGTTGGTAAGTTCTTACGGATCAATTTTCATGCCACTTCATGCTATACGTGGTAACTTTCTCTTGTGTTGTATCTTTTTGTAGCGTCCCGGGACCATACCATCAGGATGTGGAGTATTCGTCAGGGACTTCAGGTGACGTTGCTGTCGATGCACATTCCAGTAATGAACTTTATGATGACGGCAGATGCCAAGCGGATCATTGTACATCTGGAGAATGACCACCACGTACCTCTTCTGTGTCTCCACAACAGTCCTGTCGATCCGGAGCCGAACAGCGAGTGGGCACCATCCGTCGCAGGCAAGCATAGTTCTATTTAGTCCAACCTTCTATTGACAATTTTACCTCACCAAGTGGTTGACTCTACCGATGAACTGTTAGTCCACTAGGTTGAACTTAATCTTGTTGTTGGATTCATTGTTACTCGGTTTACACGAAACACTAGTCTGTGATTTAATTATCAGTTGCAGCCCAAGTTGTAAATTTGTACGTTATAAAGATTTTTATACGTACCATTTTCCTTATTCTTTTTTTACATAAGTTTCACTGTTGAATATTTTGGTCTTTAGAACTGCTGAAGGCCATAAGGCGCTGTTGAATGTTTGTTTCGGCATTCTGCTTAAACTTGTTTTTTTATATAAATACTGTCTCACTTCTTATTTATAGCGAATATCAACGTAATGTTGATTTTGTACAATCAGAAACTATTGAAAAAATAATTTCACATTTTTCAGATGCACTAGCGATTTTGCCTTTAGTTCCAAAGCACACATTTCCACATCGAAATTCTGGGATTTTCCCCGTGCAAAAGTTACCAGTGAAGAGGAAGCGAAGTTCGGTATCAAGCTTACCGCAAATGATCAAGGTAAACGTTAGTCTTAGCTTATTTCGATGGATCATTGTTGGTTTTCCCCCTCTCATATCGTGTTTGGAGCACGTATTGCTATCTTGCATGTACGCATATATATCATATATATTTTCGTATTGATATGTATTTTTTGTCATAATTTCCCTCACACTCTTAGTTATCATCCTTTACTAAACGTAGCTGACAGTTGACATGGATATGCAAACGAGCTCCATGCGTGCCTACATGCGTCTATCCACAATCATTTTATCAATCAGTTACTTCTAAGAAGCAACTTTATAACTTTTAGAATTTGTTGTTTTCACTTCAATGGGGACGCAGGGAATATGAATGACTACGTTTTCTTGTTCTTATTTGCAGTTATCTCCTATCAAAGCACCTCCAAAGTCAACACCAAAATCGTCCAGGACCAGATTCAGAATTCCAAAGATCCACAGACGGGAACAAAATCCGGACTCCAAAATGTCCAAACTGTGTGTCATTGTGTGACGCATATAAGTAATTTCTACGATATAATCGCATATAAAAGCACCTAGCTTGTCAATACTGTGTCAAAACGTTGGTGTAAGCTGACGTCTCGTTATCCACCTTCGAAACCGGGTATCGGTATATGTGGTTAAAACTGACATCTCGTCATCCACCTAGTACTCAATTATGTGCGTAAACTGAGATTCCATCTCCTACCATGACAACTCTGTATCGAAATCCGCAGTTAAAGTTGATTTTATTTCACTTTAATAACGTTAGTAATTCACCAGGTTCCCTTAAAATATAGTGTTCCTGCAAGAGACACTCAGCGATAAGCATTAATTCAATCATTCTCCGTATTTCAGTTGTCGCACCAAGCAGCTTTCGGTGCTTCTATGTACATAACATATATAAAACTGTTTATTAACACAAATGATACTGTACTTCAAGATTGATAATACTGTACATACCAATAAATAAAACTGTACATACACTTACATGATACTGTATTTAAACATCAATAATACTGTACATACACTTAAATAATAATAAGCGAATTACGGTCAAATGGATTGTTGGTCCAATTCCACATTAAGGAGTTACCTGCTAGGTAGAGTGTGGTGTATAGCGACGACGCTTTTGGTAAAATATTACTCGATTGATATAGTTTCCTTGATGTTTTAGTTGAGAATGACGGTGGCTCTAAAGAACGATTGAAATTTGGTGTTTCTAACTTTTGTCTTTGATTTTAAGTATTAGCCTATTATGACTTTTAAGTTTTGACCAAGTATTTTTGGCGTTATGTGCTCGTACAAAAGGTTGAACTAGCGGTTCAAGAATGGGTTCAATTTCAGTATAGAATACCTTAGATTGTTTGTTTGTTTGATTTTGTCTAACGTCCTATTAACAGCTAAG
>NW_018478574.1:1532-2404 GCF_002113885.1 Mizuhopecten yessoensis | reverse complement strand
GATACTTTTTGGTAGGGGGGTACTTTTTATGCATGACACCGGCATCCTACCACTAGACTACCGTGCCTCCTTTATTTATGAAGATCTTTCCAATTTCTCTGTAATTATTGTCTCGATTATAATTGTACGCATCACAATATCTGATCAAACATTGCTTTAGTAATACAAGAAATATATAATCTGAGAAACCCATTCAGAGAGTAGATCTAATGAGTAATGACCTACCTTATGCAACTTTCTTAGGTAGCCTTTTTCTGTCAAAGTAACCTGAAGTAGTAAGTTTGTGTGATCAGACTTACTTAGGTCTGAAGATAAGATTTAATTATTTTAATAAATACTCTATGCAGGGAAACTTTTATTTTATTTATTTATTTTTAGCCCACCATCATCTGATGGTGGACTATTTAAATCACCCTGCGTCCGTGGTCCGTGGTCCATCCGTCGTCCGTCGTCCATCCGTAAAAAATTCTTGTTATCGGTATTTCTCAAGAAGTAACAGAGGGATCTTTCTCAAATTTTATAAGTAGGTTCCCCTTGGTCCTGAGCTGTGCAGGGCAACTTTTGAGACTGATCGGATAAACAACATTGCCGACAGGCTGCCATCTTGGATTTTGATAGTAAAAGTTTGTTATCGCTATTTCTCAAGAAGTACCAGAGGGATCTTTCTCAAATTTTATATGTAGGTTCCCCTTGGTCCTTAGCTGTGCAACGCAACTTGGAGACTGATTGGATAAACAACATGGCCGACAGGCAGCCATCTTTGATTTTGATATTGAAAGTTTATTATCGCTATTTCTCAAGAAGTACCAGAGGGATCTTTCTCAAATTTTATATGTAGGTTCCCCTTGGTCCTTAGCTGTGCAACGCAACTT
>NW_018478574.1:0-398 GCF_002113885.1 Mizuhopecten yessoensis | reverse complement strand
TCCCTCGTTGTGTATGTTATATTTTGAGACTGATCATAAAAACAAAATGGATTAAAAGAAGAACTAAACAGATCTTTCTCATATTGCAATGATCGATTCTATTTCTTTCACATTAAGTACTGTACTAGTAAATATGTGAAATGACAAACTCACTTTGAAGGTTGGCTTTCATACACATCAGTATTAAGTTTAGATCAAAAGTTACCTCAAGGTGCATTTACTGTTAACATGACTCGATCAAACAGATTAGAGGAAAGAAGAGAAAAGATCGAACTGACAAAGAACTAATGAAGATGGTACACAGGTGGGCGCCAAGATCCCTCTGGGATCTCTTGTTTATACATGAGGAACCATCTGAGGATGGAATACGTCAGCTACGGTCCTTTACATTAATACTC
>NW_018478573.1:0-2402 GCF_002113885.1 Mizuhopecten yessoensis | reverse complement strand
CACTGGTGACAGGTCAGCTCCTTACACACTGGGGTCAGACCAGCTCTTCACACACTGGTGACAGGTCAGCTCCTGACACACTGGAGACAGACTAGCTCCTGACACACCTGGGTTAGACAAGCTCCTCACACACTGGGGTTAAACAAGCTCCTCATGATCACACTCTAGTGTCAGACCAGCTCCTCGCACACTGGGGACAGGCCAGCATCTCACACACTGGGAACAGGCCAGCTCCCCACACGCTGGGGTCAAACAAGCTCCTCACACACTGGGATCAGACCAGCTCCTCACACACTGGGGACAGACTAGCTCCTCACACACTGGGTTCAGACTAGCTCCTCACACACACTTGGGACACGCTAGCTCCTCACACGCTAGGAACAGACTAGCTCCTAACCCACTGGGTTCAGACTAGCTCCTCACACACTGGAGTCACACCAGCTCCTCACACACTTGGACACACAAGCTTTCTTTTGTATCACAAATAAGTACCGGTCAGCTTCCCACACACTGAGGACAGACCATCTCCATACATATTTGGGACAGACTAGCCTCTCAGATACTTCAAGGAAGAAAGCTTTATAGGGAGATTTCAGCAGAGCATATGAATGTATGATATTATGAGAGGTATCACTGACAACAGGACTTGCTAATTGAGCACCAGGATGAATGATTATGTATGGTATTTTTATCCCCCTACAAATTTCTTAACAATATGCGTGCCCAGAATTTTAAAGAGCTTTTACTTTTCAGATGTTCATTTGTTACAAGAAATAGGAAGTTATGCTTCAGGTTTGTTGTTGATAAAAGGTGAAATAGTTGAGATATGATGTATTAGACCCCCTGATGTATACTGTAGTCTGTCACTGAACAGTCTTAATCCTGTCTCGTTCAGCCTTTACATGTAGGTGATGATGATTTGTACCTGTAGAGACCGACCATAGATGTGAAGGACACGGTCCAGCTGATCGGGATGCTATCTGTGGTGATTTTCTGTGATTGGTGTACTAGTTATAAGGTGTATTCACAGCACACACTGCTGTACAGGGGACAGCCCACAAAACATCAACAAGGAAGAAACATGACCGTGAAATACGGAGTAAACAAGTATAGACGTCTATTGATGCAGCATTAGTAATCCAATATAGTGTAGCCACGATTCATGTCGTTTTTCACAATATATGTAGTCAGGAGATCCTGACTATCGTATAACTTATATACATATATATATAGATGTCTCTGCCAAAATTACGTATGCAAAAGGAAGTTTGTTTTCCAAGAAAAATCTTGAGGTAAACCTGTTTAATTTTTTTATATTATTTTCTCTTTAGAATTTAAGAAACTGGTGATTTCTGATCTAAGTATGATATACTGGTAAGGGGTTATATAATTTGGTCACAGTCCAGGTGAGATAACACAATAACAACATGAACATTATCTTACAATGTGTGACATATGGGGTATTGATAATTTGCCATGGCCAGCCAACCATATCCCTTGCCTCCTCACCACTACCACCAACCCATCTCCCCTTAATCAGTGTAATACCCTCACTTCCTGACTCATCTGACTTTAAGTTCGTATTATGTAACTTTCAAAGAACATTATAATGACAAATTCTGATTAGTTCCAGCCTGGTAATGAACCCAGTCTGTGGTGTCTGCGTGTCGGTGTGTTAGTCAGTATGACAGATTGAATTGACCATCTTTGATCGTAAAATTTGAAATTTTCTGGTTTTACAGGAGATATCAAACCTTATGTCAATTTTTTGTCACCAGTCAGACCAAACATAGAGAGGTGTTCATAATTCTATTGTCTCATTGATTGTAAGGTAGTAATTGGCTGGTTCTGGCAGCTGTGGGAGTGGGGAGTCAAACAGACTATTCTATAGCTACAGGGCCTTCTCTGTCCCGGTAGAGTGAATGATTCACTGTTTCCAGTTTGCTTTAACCCCAGAGTTCAACTGTTTGAAGCATGGACAGCTTTATTATTCGTTAACACAAAAGTATTCATCTAGTTCATTACCAGAAGTAGCTAGATATAAAACTAATGTATAGCGATTCTTCATGATATGCCCCCCAGACAAAGAAATACAAACATATTTGTAAACTTTTCAGATATTTCTCAAAAATTTCATTTTGATAATTTGTTGTCAGATCTCATAAGGTAACCATGCTTTAATCAACAAGGCCTTGATCAATGGTGATAGCAGTTTAATTAGATTTAATGTACACAATCTGTTTTGTCATTGATGACCATTACTTTTGAACTAACAACCCATGGGGCTTACTTTCTAGTTAGCTTCATTTGAAGCTTTTATAGTTGTATTAATTCAAAAGGTCCTTTAACATGTATTACATAACACACTGCCACCCACAAATCCTCTCACTACTACCTGAGAA
>NW_018478572.1:0-2399 GCF_002113885.1 Mizuhopecten yessoensis | reverse complement strand
GTATAGTAGATTAAATTATAAGGATTGACTTGAATATATTTTTTTTATGTTATGGAGCTATAACACAACAAAACGGAGTATACTCTCATCATAAACCGCTTCGCGGTTTATTTAGAGTACACCCTGTTTTTTGGTGTTATATCTCCATGACATGATAAAAATATTCAAGTTAATCCTTAAATTAGGAATAAAAACTTTGTTAAATATTTCAAGAAGTAGCCTTCAATTAATTAGTTCTTAAAGGATTAGTATAATGGGAAAAACCTAGCAGTGGTTTAGAACATTTGTAAGACCTTAGATTTAAATGCGACATATTAAACAAGTAAACGCGTATTATGCTTACATGATTATTAATGAAATATTTTCAGTTTTTTTGGCCACAAATCGTATACCCTGCTGTATTAATGAACACCGCACACGTCGCTCACACCATGTATATAAATGCAAGTGAAAATACAATTATTTACAGTGTGAAATTGTTTGTAGCTTCTAAACTGTACGTTCTCTGTGGACAGTTTTGAGCTGTGGTATAACAGGAAATGTACATTAATTTTATTTATGTTCATAAATAATCGGAAATGAGTAATTTATTGTATAAATCAACTACAAATCATACCTTTTCAACTGTTGAAATATGTATCATAATATTATTGTTAACTTTCATATCATAGAAATGTCAACATTGTTTATGCAACAATAACTGTAAATCTGTGTTATGATTCTCTCTATACTCACTCAGTGTAAAAGCAAAAGGACAATATCTTCACGCGCAGACGAAAACACCACTACAGGAACAAAGGAAACGACGAACGGAAAGATATCAACCATATAAGGGATTCGTGTATAAATAACATGCATAGGGAAACCATGTATGTATAGGTAAACCATGTATAGGGAAACAATGAATAAGAAAATCATGTTTACGAAATCCATATATAGGGGAATAATGTATAGAGAAATCATGTACATGTATAGGGAATCATGTGTAGGGAAACAATGCATAGGGAAACCATAAATAAGTTATTCATGTATATGGGAACCATATATAGAGAATCCATGTATAGAGAAACCATGTATAGGGGACCCAAATATAGAGAAACCATGTATAGGGAAACCATATATAGAGAAACCATGTATAGAGAAACCATGTATAAGGAAACCATGTATAAGGAAACCATGTATAGGGGAACCTCGTATAGAGAAACCATGTATAGGAAAACCATGTATAGAGAAACCATGTATAGGGGAACCTTGTATAGAGAAACCATGTATAGAGAAACCATGTATAGCAAAACTATGTATAGGGAACATCTATAGGGAAACCATGTATAACAAAACTATGTATAGGGGAACCTTGTATAGGGAAACCATGTATAGGAAAATAGGGAAACCATTTATAGGGAAACCATGTATAGAGAAACCATGTCCTTCCGAAAAGTGATTCCAGTACCACATCATACCTCAATTGTGATGCCTCCTGTTAATATCTGTTGTATGTCATGTTAAGTTTGAAATTTGGTCACTCAACTCTCTCGACTCTCGTTAGATTAAAGTTAAGAACTCTTGATACTTTAATAGTAAATTAATTCAATTGATAAGCACTGTTCGAGTTTATCATTTCATTTAATGTATATATATACATATAATCCTTCTCGAATCCGTTAAGTATGTATGTGTTACTATCGTATTGAAAACAATCACAATCGCATTCAAGTTATATGAAAATTGGGGTAGAGTGTTAACTTCATGATCCTGAAGCGATACTCAAGTGCAGTCCCATGTAAAAGCATAATGCAAAGGGGTGTGCTGGTTTAGGTTGAACCTAAGTCACCGACGATACACACATTGTGATAACTTCATTGCATCCATTGGTCATTACTGACTCTGATTTTTTTTATTTAATGTATTGTATTTGTGACTTTCATATTTTGTCATAGTTTCTTCAATTTCCTTTTTATGGACGAAAGATTCAGCGATTAAAACGATCCTCCAATCAGAACTGTGATACGTCTTAACTGCTCTTCATTTGTAAGCTTTTTATATTTTGTATAAGCAGTACCAGAAAAATAATTAAGATACGTTATGTCTTTTTCTACTTCATATTATATATTAACTTCTAAAATGTGAATTCTTGAAAAATTGGAAAAGTTTGGATAAACAATATGTCAGAGAAATCAATATAAACAGAATAACACAATCGTAAATTCAATAATGATTTTAACTGAGAAGAGCGTTAATCTTTAAATGTCCGTCTGAATGTGTATTATGTTTATATACAGTCCGATCAATACATCTATAAACATATATACGCCGTGAAATTGTCATTTCGTAAATGTGACTAAAACACTTCAATAGGCTTATTGTAATATAACGTGGATTGGCGTTGGGTGGTAAACACT
>NW_018478571.1:0-2399 GCF_002113885.1 Mizuhopecten yessoensis | reverse complement strand
TGAAACACGACTCAAAAGAAAGGCTTACTACTACATTTTATATAAGCAAAAAAAAAATCAACTTTCTGTTCATGAACTTTCCATTTCTCGATAGTAATATCCCTGTTCCCCGACTTACAGTGTTTACATGTGGCCGTTGATTCGGTATTCAAGAGCCTGGTCCGAAAATCATGAATTTCGTGAAAGATGTCCACTATTGAAGGACAAACTTACAACACAAGGTTCCGAAAGATGCAGATTTAAAAAGCCTGCTCAAGTTTTATGGTTGCCATAATTTTCTCATTGGGAAATACACTTTTTCTTCGTGCGATTTGAAGGTCGATGATTTTGATTATGTTCATAAGTGTGTCTTGTGCTTTCATTGTCAATACCAGAGTTCTCGCTGTGAGGACGTGACATTGAATTTGAGCTACACTTACATAACGGCTGCCATCAATGAAGCAGAAGACGCTCACCCTCCCAGAACACCTGGTCTTATTCTCCTTGCTCCACTTTTTTCAATGATCTCCGTATAAATCTTGCCTTTGTTCATAGCTTGCCCTAGTTTTTCGATTTTGATTTAGAATTAAGGTTTTGTTAACACTTCGGTATTCACTTGTCGTTTGTTTTAACGCCCTCCAAAGCAGGAAGAAATGCACATACCTTAGACCTTTTTTTACATCAAGAGTATTTGAATCTAGCATTTCAAGGTCTAAGGAGGTTGTTGAAATTGTTTCAGTGTCTTTTCCTGGGGCACTGGGCGGGCAAACTATTTACAAATTGGTTCATATTTGGCCATGGAAGCTGCATGCAAAATTTTATTTGAATGGATTGATTTTTGAGAAGTCAAATATGTGAATTCTTCACAAACGGATGATGGACAAATGGTGATCAAAAAAGGTCACAAGAAATGTTGCTTCAGCTGGCTTAAAAAATAACTTACCTAAACACTATTTACGGAAATTCAAGAGAGTTTAGAAATTCAATAGGAGGCCAAATTTTGTACAAAAGTTGATAAAATACCGTCATTTGTTGAAAAGTTATATAGACCGGTATACGTTTGCTGTTTCACCTTAGACAAAAAACGCTCGGTAAATGTCATGCAAATGCTTTTTAATTGCTAACTCATATTAACTAAACATCTACTTAATGATATCTTGGATTAGTATCAGTGGTTGAGCGTACATGTATACAGATAACGGTGACAATACTTGATGATACTATGTGGTCTACTAGCAGAACTGATTGGGTATGATATCCTCACATAAACAATTAAGAATAAGTAGATGTTTTATCACAGATTTTATTTGTTAACCCAGGCATGTATATCTACTTCCCAGTAACAATTTTATATGGTTCATACATTGCTATGTAAGCAAAGGGAATTTATTGTCACCAATCAGGTGAAAAACATTTTATAAATAATTTAAGAAGTTCTTCATTTACGTCCGGTCCGTCACTAAAAATTGATCAAACTGTGTATAAAATTAGTCATTTAAACTGAAGTACAATAGCAAGACACATTTTTTCTCAGGGTCTTTTCAAACTTACATGTAAACTGCATTTGGGAAAGGAGGATCAACATGACCTATTACACTATATATGGATAAACCAGATATATGTTGTATGTCTAAACACCGATAACAGTGTCAGAATGTCTTTTATAGCAAGGAATTATTCCTTATATATACATGTATATCGGTTTTTGGAATGTGCATAATTCATTGTATGATCAATCAATAAAAAGCTCTTGGGTCAGTCTTACATTACGTGTATCAAACCCACGATTTCACATAAAAATATAGGATATATCTTATATAAATGTAATGTCGTATATACACTTTAACAACCTTCCATCCTATATCAGACTTCTAACAAAGTGACAAGATAAACATCTATTGCTGGTCATACAATATAAACATGACAGAGGATAATCTGATGATGTCCAAGAAACGTACTACAAAACACGGTGTATGGAAAACTGGTCTGCTCTCACCGCAATTCCAATTTTGCCATATCCCAATAATATGATATGATATTAGCAGAAATCAACTTTAGCATAAAGCAGAATAAATTAATGGACTCATCTGTCCCACTTCCTTAGTAATGATCTTTCTGAAATTTAATTTCAAGAAAATTTAATCCTATTAGTGTATCTAAAAGAATATTTATATGAACACCTATGTCACAAGTTGTTAGATTACTATCTGGTATTTTGATACTCAGTACAACCTGACTAAATCAAGCAATGTTTCTACACATTTCAGCTCACAGAAGTACCAGTTTCATCTTAAAAGTCTCATTAATATTTTCAGATACTATACTTACATGTATACTTGTTTTGAAAACTAACCTGTGTAAAACAATGGTATTTTGTCTATAACAAAACCTGTTGGAAAACTATGATTTAAGTTAAAAAA
>NW_018478570.1:0-2399 GCF_002113885.1 Mizuhopecten yessoensis | reverse complement strand
ACCTATGGTATTACAGTGTCGATATTCTACATATGTCCCACACCTTTGCTATTACAGTGTCGATATTCTACATTATTGAACATCTATAATATCACAGTGTTTAAAATTCTTCATATATCCCTCACACATACTTAAGCAGTATTGAACATTCTTTATATATCCCACTCCTATACTATTATTGTCCAATTTCTATATATACGCCACAACCATGCTTTAACAGTATTTAATATTCTATATATATGCATCTCCTACAACATTAGTATTCCACCACTATAATAATATGGTGTTCAAATTCTATTTATATTCCACACCTATAATCTAACAGTGATCACATATCCTATGTATATCACACTCCATCCAAACACGCATCCAAACCGAAGTGTTTGTCAGTTATAATTGTTCAAATAATTAATCACTTGACAACTTACTTACAGAATTTAGTGGTCTTGTCAGCCGAATCACCAGCCTGACCAACGCCAACCTAGACTCGCTTCGTCTTCAGAAACAAACGTGGGGACAGCAGTTTGTAGAGGCCATGAACGTCAATGGAGGAGATTTGGAAACTGCAACCACATTTGATTATGTCATGCACTTTTTAACCTTCGGCTGGAAGGTAAACACAGTAAATTATTTAATTTAAAATCATAAATAGGTACATAAATATCTTAATCAATTTGATATTGCATGCTATAACCCAAATATATCAGGATATTTCTGCAAAACGTTCCTTTTTAGCTGTCAAAGTTCACGTAAATTTTCTTCATATTGGAATCTTTTGTTGCAGCTCATCTTTGCTCTCGTACCACCAGCCACAATCTGGGGAGGATGGTTCTGTTTTGCTGTATCCTTGGGGATGATTGGATTACTGACAGCCTTCATTGGAGATCTTGCCTCTATCTTCGGGTGCCTCATTGGTTTGGACGACAGCGTCGTAGCCATTACCTTCGTTGCTCTGGGAACCAGTCTGCCAGACATGTTTGCTAGTCGCACAGCAGCGCTGAATGAAAAATATGCCGATACGGCAGTTGGAAACGTCACCGGAAGTAACGCCGTAAACGTTTTCCTAGGTCTCGGCTTGCCGTGGACAATGGCTGCTGTCTACTGGTCAGCAAAGGTAAATTAATCAGGACAATTTATACTCTGAGTATGCAATGTCAATTATTTACTATTCATATGTATATTTGATATCCATTACATGCCAAATGTAAAGGTATCACTAGTAAAGCATCAAAAATCATCACTAAGAAGAGTTTTACTAAGAGTTTCTTTCCTTTGAGTATTCTCCCTTAAATATATAGAGAATGAAGAAACCAATAGGAGTTTTGCTGGCGAAGAACATCTTCCAATGTCAAGTTTTTCATTTTTTTTTCTTTCTGTTTTCTGTTTTTATTTCAATAATCAAATATTGAAAAACTATAAATTTGTTATTGTGATTAACATTTCATTTTTAGGGAAGGCATCTTTTCACAATATTTACAAACAAAGGTAATGATAAAGTTAAACGTGTTCGTAACTTTAACCTTTACTTGGGAGATACGTACTTTTAAAGACTACCCAATATGATTTCATTTTTCTTTTCTAGGGGACCACGTTTGAAGTGCCTGCTGGATCACTGGGATTCAGCGTGATCGTCTTCACCATCTGCTCCCTTGTGACCATCATGTTCTTACTATTCAGACGCAACTTGAACGTGTTTGGAAGTGCGGAACTCGGAGGTCCTAAAATCCCCAAAATATTATCGGGCATATTTTGCATTGCGCTGTGGGTCGTATATGTATTGCTTGCTTCATTAAATGCATACGAACACATCCCCGGGTTTTAAGCGAGCATAATAAGGACATTAGAATAGAATCTTAGTATTTTTTTATGGATATGAACATTTGCTTCACGAGAGTGATGGTAAGATTGACAAATAAGACTGATTTAGGATTTAGAATATCAAACAACAATCTTTCAGAATGTTCATGCCGTCGATGATTTTGGTTAAGACGGTGGCTTTCCACAAAGAACTAGAGGCATACCAAAGTAAGGAACACTGTCAGATTATGTACACAGATACGGTATACCAGAAAGCCTGTCGAAATCAAACTTCCAGGTTTGGACACGAAACAAAATTACCTTTGACATCGAAAACAAGTCAATCCATCATGTAACTTGTCATTTGAGTAATTTAATAAATACAGCTTCGTTTGCATGTGTTTCACATGTATAGTTGACTAATGTTAGAGTGTCTCTTATAAAACGTATGTGAGAGGGTAACTGACATTGTGCTGATGTAAAAAGGTCACAGATAATGGATTGTTATGAGAGAATTAAAACACTTGACTGGTGTGAGAGAACTGAAGACATTTGATTGACATGGAAGAATTGTAGACATTTGACTGATGTGAGGGGGTAAC